>NC_081405.1:166088841-166146341 GCF_030272615.1 Cryptomeria japonica
TTCTCGGGTAGACTCCCACGCAAGGACAAGGTTGTTGTTGATGCACTAAGAATGTTAATTGAGAAATATTGGCATGAAAACACAAGGGTTTCACCCAACCAAAGAGATGTTGTTAGAAGGTGAATTGGAATTAGTAATCGTGAGCCACATCCAAAACACTATTTAGATATAACTCAAACACAATTTTATGGAAGTTTTCTTCAAAGATTTCCTCAGATTAGAATTAGTCAAAGATTTTTTGAGATGACAAATCCATTTTATGTTAAGATTAATCATGCATGTACTACATGTTTTTGTAGGGTCCATGTTGAATTTTCCATGCACTATGATATTTATCGCTATATATGTTGTACTTTGCACACTAATGATGTTTTGCAATAATGTAGTCTACAAGCACCTCCTAAGTTACCGAGAGAATTTATTTCAAGTGTACTATGTAGACAAGATGACAGGTGCATTTACTATAAGATGATGTGTTTGAGAGGTTTTTGTCCTACATGTGGCAGTTTGCAACAGTTGCATAGATGCCTACATTTGGATAGCACACATGAAATTGGTAAGGAACTAGTTTCTATTGGAAAATACAAGTCAGTCACATATGGTGTTAAAGATGGAAAAGAATTAAAGAGGTGTGAGTAAGTAAAAAGGGATATATGCATAGCTGATTTTATGAAGATGTTTCAAGAGAAACTAGTGTATGAGTACATAGGTCACACACATAGAGTTAGGTGGTTAGATGAGAAATTCAAGTTGTGTAAGGACACTTTCTCCCTTGGCACTATTATCTCTTTCTTTGATTTTGCTGAGAATTATACAGTAAAGCTACAAAATGAAGTACAATCTATGTATTACCACTCTACACAAGTTACAATTTTTGTACACATAGCATTCATGCATGCACATGATAGCACCGAGGAGGACATAAAGGTTATAAGAGAATATCACTTCTATATCAATGATGATCGTACTCATTCCTCAGAGTTTGTGCAAGGATGCTTTACAGTCTTCTATGATAGTTTAAGGGAAAGAGATATAAGATACAACCAACAATTAATTTGGTCGGACAATTGTACCCCACAATTCAAGAATGCAAGGATGTTCTACTAGTTGACTAGGATGCATGTGACAAGTGGTGTGCAATATTTTTGGAATTTCATTGAGGCAAGGCATGGAAAGGGAGAGCATGATGGTGTGGGAGCATGTTTGAAAAGAGCTCTTACCAGAGAGGAATTGAAGTATGAAGGTGATGCAATGTTAGTAGATGTGGAATCAATTGTGCAATGGTGTAACTCTATGAGGGGACCAGGTAATGTAGGTAAGTATATGGTTTCTAGATATTTTTGGTTAATATGTGAATCTAACGTGGAATACTATCTATATTGTTGTACACTTACCAGATCAAGTGACATGCTTTCATTTATAATTTCAAATTCAACATCACTAGTTATTTATACTACATATTGCATGCTTTTTCTCTTCATGTATGCATTTTATGTGGGATGAATGTGAATCAAAAGAGTGGGTTGACCAGTGGTCTTGTAGACCTTTGCAAACCCTAGATACATATCAACTTCCTAAAGCACTACAAATGAACTAGATTGAAGCATCGATGGATTTTCACCATGTATCAGACATAGTTGAACCAAGTAGAGGGTTGCAATTTGCTACAATTTTAAGCTCAATTTATTAGTATTAACTTATGTTGATTTTGGTATTAACTTATATCCTTCTATTAAATGCAGGTCATGTATATGCAGTTATTGCAGATGAGAACAATGAAGAAGGAACATATTACTTTTTGTGTCATTGTATTGATGCCAAAAATAAATTAAATTCTACAATGGCTGATGGAGAGGGCATTGAGTACCCAATAGGATCCGTTGTTATGACAGGGACATGGCTTAGAAGGTACCGTTGTTGTGTCGAGTTGTATTGAGACATCTTAAACTCATTTATTTAGTAGTTATTGTATTGATTTTGGCATTAACTTAGCCTTCTATAAAATGTAGGTACCCTAACAAATAATGTCTGGTTGTTTGAGGACTTTGAGACACATAGACATATTCTTCATTACTCAAACCTTCTTGTCGCAACAAATATTCATTTGATTAAATATCTTGGTAGACCTCTTAACAAGAATTTGTGGAAAGTTCGTGAATCTGACCATGTGGCAATACTTGAGACACTAAGGGTTAGAGGTGATCCAGAAGGTTCACTTGATTGAGTTTGGGCCATCTATAAGAATAATTCTACAATATGGTAGAATAATTTTGACAATTTTGTATATATCTTTTGCGAAATTCTGTAACTTCATTTTTTTGGATATGCTCTACATGCATATGAGCTATAATATGCATATGAGTTGTAATGTGCATATGTAGATGCCAAATTTTGTATATAAAAACATCAATGAGTTGTAATGTGCATATCTAGATGCTAAATTTTGTATAAAAGAACAACAATGAGTTGTAATGTGCATATCTAGATGCTAGTTTTTGTATAAAAAAATAACGAGTTGTAATTTGCATATTTAGATGCAAAATTTTGTAAATATAAACAGTAATGAGCTTGATCATTTATATTAGATGCCAAATTTTATATATGAAAATGTCCATGGGGCTGATTTGCAAATTTTGAGAGCCCAAATTTGTACCATTTGATTATAAATACATTTGTAATAAAGTTGTACCATTTGATTATAAATTTCTACTATTTGATTATAAATAACTATGTCTGATTCTGACATATGTTAAATAACTTGCAAATGGGTATCTAAATATGCAAAAAAATTCCAAGTGTTTTGGGAAAGTTTTGAGTTATTGTTGAATTACTTGATTTGAAGGGCTAGTAGGAATAAGCCTCCTAAGTGCAGTTTTGTGTATTAGGAAGTGAACCAGTCAGATTGGGCATGTGAAACCTTGTGTCAGGGTGTCATAGGTGTGTTAAACCCCTGAGTTATGTTTGGTTAATCCATTGAAGTTGAAAACCCCATTTGAGTGGTTGGGTGATGCCTTGAGAGTGCACTGAGACAAGGTGTGAAAGGGTGAGAAACCTAGTATTGGATGATTAGAGTTTGATTGGTGAGAAAAAAAGTCATCCAGATGCACTCTCTTAGATGGTTCATTCCCATGACAAGAAGAATGAAAGATGCACTATTTTGCCACCTTTCACTAATGGTTTTTGAGGGTTTTTTATGCGATAGAAAAAATCTCACTACAAGAAAACGGAATAGAGTTGTCCAAAACTGAGAGAGGCAATTTTAGGAAGAAAGAACATGACCCCATAGGTTCAAATGGATCATCCACAAGTACCATGTTCTCCTAGTTACACGACATCAAAGTTTGACCATTTTTTCCACTTTGAGCGCTCAAGGGAAAACGTTGCTACGAGGTGGCTCGGAATGATCAAACATCTTAGGGAGTGAGACAAGGGAACACCTAGCATAAACTAGGCCACCTGGACATGCTCATGTTGATGGTTCATTCCCACGACGAGCAGAATGAAAGATGCACTATTTTGCCACCTCTCATTGACGGTTTTTGATGTGACAAAAAAATTCTCACCACAAGAAAATGAAATCGAGTTGTCTGAAACCGAGAGAGGATTTTATAGGAAGAGACAAAATGACCCCATAGGTTCAAACAAATCATCAATAAGTGCCATGGTATTGGAGTTACGTGACATCAAAGTTTGACTATTTTTTCAACTTTGAGTGCTCAAGGGAAAACGTCGATACGAGGTAGCTCAAAATGATCAGACATTTTGGGGAGAAAGACAAGGGCACACCTAGCATAAAACTAGCCAAGCAGATGCACTTGCACTAACAGTTTGTTCCCACAACGAGCAGAACGAAAGATGCACTATTTTGCCACCTCTCATTGACGGTTTTTGATGCGAAAGAAAAAAATCTCACCAAAAGAAAATGGAATCGAGTTGTTCAAAACTGAGAGAGGATTTTTTAGGCACCAAAAACACAACCATAGGTTCAAAGGGATCATCCATAAGTGTCACAGTCTCTGAATTATGCAATGTCAAAGTTTGACCATTTTTTCCACTTTGAGCACTCAAGGGAAAATGCCGCTACGAGGTGGCTCAGAATGATCAGACATTTTGGGGAGTGAGACAAGGGAAAACCTAGCGTAAACCCAACCACCTAGACATTCTCGTGTTGACGGTTCATTCCCATGATGAGGAGAATGAAAGATGCACTATTTTGCCACCTCTCATTAATGGTTTTTGACAGTTTTTGATGCGACAAAAAAATCTCACCACAAGAAAATAGAATTGAGTTGTCCGAAACTGAGAGAGGATTTTTTAGGCAGCGACAAAAAAGACCCCATAGGTTCATACAAATTTTCTATAAGTGCCACGGTCTTTCAGTTACGTGATGTCAAAGTTTGACCATTTTTTCACTTTGAGTGCTCAAGGGAAAACGTCGCTACGAGGTGGCTCAAAATGATCAGACATCTTGGGGAGTGATACAAGGGAAAACCTAGTGTAAACCCAACCATCCAGATGTGCTCACGCTGATGGTTCATTCCCACGATGAGGAGAATGAAAGATGCACCATTTTGCCACCTCTCACTAGTAGTTTTTGACAGTTTTTGATGCGACAGAAAACATCTCACCACAAGAAAATGGAATCAAGTTGTCAAAAACCAAGATAGAATTTTTTAGGTAGTGACAAAATGACCCCATAGGTTTACACAGATCATCCATAAGTGCCACGGTCTCCAAGTTACGCGATGTCAAAGTTTGACCATTTTTTCCACTTTGAGCACTCAAGGGAAAACGTCGCTACGAGGTGGCTCAGAACAATCGGATGTCTTGGGGAGAAAGACAAGGGAACACCTAGTTTAAACCTGACCACCTAAATGTGCTCGTGCTAATGGTTCATTCCCACGACAAGAAGAATGAAAGATGCACTATTTTGCCACCTCTCACTAACTTTTTTTTTTATGCGACAGAAAAAATATCACCATAAGAAAATGAAATCGAGTTTTTGGAAACTGAGAGAGGCTTTTTTAGGAAGAAAAAATATGACCCCATAGGTTCACATGGATCATCCATAATTTCCATGGTCTTTGAGTTACGCGATGTCAAATTTTGACCATTTTTTCCAATTTGAGTGCTCAAGGGAAAACGTCGCTATGAGGTGGCTCGGAATGATTAGACGTCTTGGGGAGTGAGACAAGAGAACACCTAGCATAAACCTAACCACCCAAACATCCTCGCACTGACGGTTCATTCCCATGATGAGAAGAACAAAAGATACACTATTTTGCCACCTCTCACTAACGGTTTTTTATGGTTTTTGATGCGACAGAAAAAATCTCACCACAAGAAAACGGAATCGATTTGTCTGAAACTGAGAGAGGCTTTTTTAGGCAGCAAAAAAATGACCCCATGGATTGTTCATAAGTTTCACAGTCTTTGAGTTATGCGACATTAAAGTTTGATTATTTTTTCCACTTTGAGCGGTCAAGGGAAAACATCGCTACGAGGTGGCTCTGAACAATTAGATGTCTTGGGGAGAAAGACAAGGGCATACCTAGTGTAAACCCAACCACCCAGACATGCTCGTGCTGATGGTTGGTTTGCACGATGAGTAGAACAAAAGATGCACTATTTTTCCACCTCTCACTAACTATTTTTGACGAAAGAAGAGATAATTGGTTTGATTTGATGTTAAAATGATTGCTTCAAATCTTCTTTTATAGGTGATTTGGATGAATAGGTGTGTCTCTTACCCTAAGGCTGACTTGTTATGGAATAAAATTTAAATGAAAACCTTACCTAAGCCAACTCATCCTTAGGTAAATTTCAAATCTACTTTGTGCACTCAAATCTTATCTTAATTGGTTCTTGAAATGATGAACTTCAATCCAATCTCTTCATGCACAAAGGACTCAAAGAAAATTCACACAATCAAAATATACAATATCAACATTACCGGTGTCGGTACTTGGGTATATACACAATATGAGAAATAGATAGTTTAAAAGTATACGCCATATCAGTTACAAGTAATGAACATATTGGATCACATTTCAAGACATATACACAATGAACAAGTTTGATCACATTTCAATAGCAAATAACTAAGTTTCAAGAATATCAAGTTTCATATATATCAATGAACAAATTGGATCGAATATCAAGTTTCATATATATCAAAATGAACAATAATCGTGTACATATCAAAAGATGGCATAGATGTCAAATCAATAATAGTTACAAAAATGTGGCATGTGCCATGTCTGTCAAAGTCAATATATACATATACACATGTCGAATATATAAAATAATTGGTCCTTCAATGACCACAACTATAATTATATGTCTCTATCAGTATCTATGACTACGACATATCATAAAAAATTGAGCCTCTTCGAAGCAATACGTGGCTTTGCAGGTGGCTGCACAAGGACAATTTAAATGTCAAATCAAATATATTTTCTCAATATAACATCAAAATAACTAAATACTGAACTCTAAATTGTTTTAAGTTGAAATGTTGATTACCTCATCTTTGTCTTCTGCAATTGGGTGAGGCTAAGGATCTGTGGGATGTCCCGAAGGGGGCTGTAACTAGTAAAACAACATTAATACATGTTAATAACATATATGTCAAATAACACATAATAACTAAAAATGAATAGACTAAAAAAATAAAGCATACCGGAGCCTCAGATGGATGTGTTGTGGTCGTAGGAAGTAAAGTCACAGATTAATCAGTTATGACCATTTTCTATATCCATGGTAAGTGCTCCAAAAGGAGTTAACTAGAGGGTTTCAACTCCGTTGTGCCCTTAGTGAAAAGGAGTTGATCTAAGATTGACATACCTTTTCCTTTGGTGGTGTTGGATCCCATAATATACGTGTAGGACTTCTACTGAAATGGAATGGTAGAATAATAATAGGAAGTTTGGAAGGGGCTAGTAATAGGTTAAAGAAATTATATAAGTTAATAACTCAAAGTTGTTGACAAACTAGATAAAACAAATATTTTTAACATATGTAGATCAAATTCACATCGAAGCCTCGTATAGTTCTCATGTAACCTTAGGAGGCCTAGTCGAATCTGATGCAGCTATTACCATTTCCTATATGAAAAATGATAACATATAATATAGAAATAAAAGGATTTAGTTATTTTGAACAAGAAAGAATGCAATCCAAAGTGAATATGAAGATATCACCTCTTCCCTCTGTTGAACATCATCGACATCAGGTGCATTCATTAATTTCATAAACCCCATATGTTTCTGTATATAGAACAAACAAATTAAGTGCATTTATCAATATCTACATATACATTTTAATCATAATCGATTTCAACAAATGAATTTAAATTGTACTAAATTACTTTCTATCATTTGGGTGTCTGAGAGGACATCTTTTTCTGCCTCAGAGTGCTAGAGGATGGTTTTCTCACAAGAGATGTCCTCGAGGCAGGTGGGGTAAACTAACAAAAAAAAATTAACATAAGGGAAAAGAGCATGTATTTAATATATCACTTAAGTAAAAAATATATAAATCTAAATGGTACCACATAGCTATCTTGGCCAAAGTCAATGGCCGAAAGCATGATATCATCAAGTTGGGACATCTCGGTCACCAATAAGCCCTCTAAAACACCAAGTAATGATACATATAATTAACAAAAGATATTTTGAAACCAATGTATTATTATATTTTTAAAAAATTTACAAATCTTTACCTTTGGTGGTGAAACTATTCGTGACCGTGGATTCAACTGAAAAGTATGTGGTGTACTCCCACCACCTACTGCACCCTGCAATTCATTTTATTTATATGTCACTTTAAATTGTTCTAAAAATAAAAATTCATTTTTTTTAATAAGATTTAGTCACTTAATTGATAACATGTCATAAACAGAATTAAATGCACCTGTGTCTGATAGAGAGGGTACAACATATTGATCAGTTCATCGGTGAGGGCCACATCCTCTGCAATGGAAGCATGGCATCTACTCCCACAACATGTACACAAATGAGATGTTAAACCATCCTTGTCCATGTCAGTGTCTACACTAGAACATACAGCCTGGCAGGTGGGGCACATATGCTGAATGGGTTGGCTCATGCCAAATAATGCATGAGGTGATGTTGATGAAGGAGGTGTCGCTAATGAAGGAGGTGCTTCTAATGAAGGAGGTGCCTTAGGTGCTGGTACATTCTCTGCTCCGACCAACTGTGTGCCATGCTGAATGATGACATCAGTCAATGATGCAACTACCTGAAGATTTTGTAATTCCATAGACTCCTTCAAGGATATAGGGACAGTGACATGAACCACATGCTTAGGAGTTGTACACCTCCTATGTTGTGGCTCTACCACCCTATGGGCCCCACGTCTATCCTACACAGAGCCTCTCCCTCTACCCTGAAATTGTCGGATGTCAAAGTAATTCAGCTTCTCATTGAGGATAAACTCACAATACAACTTTCTCAAAAAATATAGAGGCACCTCCCAATTATTACAAGGAGGTTGGTCAAAGACCATATACCACCTATCCCAAAAAGCTTCTTTCAGCCTAGCATGAACATACCAATGTATAGGAAATCGAGTCGTATTTAGTTCTAGGTTATTACTGGTAATAGGATCAATGAAAAGAGCACATATGTTAGCTTTACCTATGAACCCCATTTTGTAACCTCCCTAGATACCTCATTTGCACTATTAGCCATTGTTTCTAGTGTTCTGGCGAGGGTTGAGTGGTGCTCAAGCCTAGAGGACCTCAACTTATTCACTAATATAGAAATTTGGGCACTATTTTGTGTAAGGTGATTGATGAGATCCTCTTATGTGGCATGTACATGATTTAATGGAGGAAATGGAGAGTTTCAGGGTGGTGGTGGTTGTTGAGGAGCAACATTTTGAGGATTTTGAATTTTTTTTATTTTTTTTGGCATGTGGCCACTTTTCTGTTCACCGTCTTGGTGCACATCCCATTACATAGTAACACTGCTTTTAATATGATTATTGCACTGCATATCTAGAATATGATCATTGCACAGTATATCTAGAAAACACAAATCCTCCTAGGCTATACGTCTTCTCGTGGAATATGATTAGTTCACCATATATCTTGTAGACATCACAATTGATATGTTTTTAGTGTTAAAGATTAGGTACTAATTTATCATGTGATTTTTTTAATGATGATAGGTACTATTATATGTAAATAAATCTATTCTCGACCTTACCTTCAGCAAATTCTTAAAAATACCTACCACAAAATATAAGTCATGGCCTATTTTATAATATAAAAGATTATTATCTACCAAAATTTCCAAGAGTCGAATAATGAGCACCAAATTGTTGGTATCGATGCTAAGTCATGATCAAATCTATGACAAAACTATCCCAAAATCTTGGGTGAAAGGTGAGATGCCAACATCGTTTCTCCTCAAATGAGATTTTTTATTATTATATTTATAATAAAGATGTTTTATATATGAAATCATCTTGCCTATTTATTTTTCTCTTCTACCGTCCAATGACAATTAAAATGATATTACACCATGACCTGATGACTATAAGAACAAGGACACAAAGCATCAAGTTGCTGCCATTAGTATGATTAGTTTAGAGTAAATAAAAATAGAGATAAAGATAGAGGGAGAGGAAGAGGGAGAGAAATACATAGAGAGATACAGAAAGGTAGAGGAAAAGATAAAAATAGAAAGAGAGAGAGAGAGAGAGAGAGAGAGAGAGAGAGAGAGAGAGAGAGAGAGAGAGAGAGAGAGAGAGAGAGAGAGAGAGAGAGAGAGAAATGGAGAGGAAGAGGTAGAGGGAGAGATAAAGGTAAAGATAATGTGTGTGTAAGGTTCAGATGTAATGCATCATCTTGCACGTTTCTAAAGAATTATATACCGTCAATTTGTTCTATGAGGTCATCCATCTCATATTTAATGCCACTCTGTCTAGTTTGTACAAACTGGGAGTTTATTTATTTTTAAAATTATTTTATTGTTTTTTTTTTGTCATTTATTAAATGTACAAAAATGAATATTTTTTTGTTTTGAAAATTGAATTATCTACCTACTATTTTCAATACGATCCAATGTGAGTAAAAAAAAATGATATTTTTGTAATTACATAAAACACAAATTAAAAAGATAAATAAATTATCTCTGTCATTAATTTAAACTAAATTAATGAATATTTTTGTAATAAATAATTTTTTATTAAATGTACAAAAATGAATATTTTTTGTTTTGAAAATTGATTTTTCTACCTACTATTTTCAATATGGTCCAATGTGAGTAAAAAAATTGATATTTTTGTAATTACATAAAATACAAAATAAAAAGATAAATAAATTAGCTTTGTGATTAATTTAGTTTATATTAATAAAATAAATAATTCATTAAAATTTAGATAGTAAATCTATATGTATACTAAAATGGTAATATAATTATATATTTTAAAATGATTAAGTAAATAAAAAATACGTACACATCTATTTTAAAAATCATTAAATAGAATAATCAATATATTTATAATAAATTTTATCTATATATTTATAATAAAAAATAATAATTTTTAACCTTAAAACATCAAATTGAAATCTTAAATAACTATTAATAACTTAAATATTTATTCGAAATCCTAATTTCTAAATTATAAACCTTAAATACCTTCTCAACTATAGACTTGTGTAAAATTCTTAAATCTGATTGATTGGGTCCTGCCATTAGTATGGTTAGTTTAGAGTAGATGAAAGTAGGGATGAAGATAGAGGGGGATAGGAAGAGAAAGAGGGAGAAATATGTAGAGAGATAGATAAAAATAGAGGGAGAGATAAACATAGAGATAGATAGAGAGAAAGTGATAAAGAGAAAGATGCGTGTGTGTAGAGATAGATGTGACACTAAGACAAAGGAATAGAGAGATAAAGATAAGTATATATGTTGTTTATTTTTATTTTAGCAATATCTTGTGGAGGAAGCACATTTGATAAGAGATTAAGTATATATGTTGTTTTCTTTTATTTTAAGAGTAAAATTTATATTTTAGAGGAACTACAATTTTTTACTAAGTAAAATAGTTATGTAATATATATGAGAAGTTATAGTTATGTTTTATGTTTATTTATTTTTAAATATTTCAACTATATATTTAAAAATATATATTTTATGGATTAGAATAAATATTTTAATTCTTTACATTGATTGGATAAAGTAATTAAACAATTGAACATGCATAAGTATCCTGCCATGGGCAAGAACTAATAATGAAATAATTCAAAATTCAAAATTTATTTTAATTTATATGTAATAAAATTGTAAATGAACAAATTAATATATAGTATTGTTTGGGTAATATGGTTGTGAAATCAAATTAGTTATGTGTGGATTGGATTTTTTTATATACTAGATCAATTTGTCGTAGTTAAAATTGACCTAGTTGTTTCGTATTGATTTCCAAGATAGTAAAATTTTCATAAAGCATAATAGATATAAGTCATTTATCTAGCACTACAATTTTCATAAAAGCATTATAGATATAAATAGTTGTTTATCTAGCAATAGTAAATTGATAACAAAGAATCAGTATAAAATTTTCTTAATTCTAAAGCTAAGTATATATATCTCCCGATTTATTTATTTTTATTTTTCAATTATCTATCCAAACATTTATTTCTAAATTACTTATTTTTTAATTCATTGTATTTATTTACTTTAACCAAAATATTAAAAAAACAATAAAAAACCTTACCTTTTCTTTTTAAAATTTTCAATAATTATTAAAGAATATTAGATTTCTAGAGTAAATACAAACATTTTGATGAAATTCTACTTATACATTTATTATAAAACATTTTTTTAAATAAAGAAATTATTCTTTTTAAATAATTGAATCATATATTTCTTAAATAATAAATATTTTCATAATATTTAAATAATACAATTCCATTCTCATACAAATACTAGCTAAATAGTCTTAAATTTAGTTTCCTTTATTGGACCCATAACTTTTTAAGGAAGTTTTGCATAACGTCAAGGAAAGAATGGGATAAAAACATTTAAATTTTAATTGCAAAAGATTCGCTCAAAGAAAATAACATTGAAAAAATTATTATCATTTATTTAACAAGTTTGAAAAACTAATAGATGATAGATAATGGTTAACCATTTAGAGACAGAGAGGGAGATCAGTAGAAGGAACAAGATGAAAGGTCCCTATGCATTTGTTAATTCTAATTTGGGTGTTTAACAAATGGAAATTGTACCTGTTCTACTTGCAGGTAATAATTGATTTTCGTTGGATCCAATTTTGGTGTACCTCTTCATTTTTCTGATCGATGTTCATCTATTTGGTAAGAAATCTAAGAATAAAAAAAAAATTGGTTATAAACAGTGGCGTACAACATGATTATTTCCACATAAATGCATATCTTGTGGTGTTAGCAAAGAATTTGACTATCACATATTCATCTGTAAAATTTGTTCTTTAGTTACGCCATGAAATTAAGTTTTGACATAGCCATGTTGCTTTGTTTTTTATATTTAAAGAATCACAACCACCCTATTCTTTGGCACAAAACAATTACTATATTTTGCATGATGCCATACAAATGAAAAATGTTTCAAGCTTCTAAATTTTATAGACCTTATTCTGAACAAATCATTGAATATCAGATTTCAACAAATTCTACATTGTTAAATGTGATATGCAAAGTTACTACCAGCTCTCAAAATTTACTGCATCCCAAGCACTCCAAGATTTATTTTCTCTTTTTATGTTAAATAAAAATCTAGGGTTTTTGTAATTTTGTAAAAGTTAGCTAGTTTTTGTTACTTCATTCTGCTAAGAACAGAAAATAACTATGGCTGCCATGAACATTTTTTATTTTAGAAAGAAATTCCTTACCTGATCAATCATGCTATGACATGTGTTTGTCAATGTTTACCATGAACGCTTTGATCAAGATGGACGAAATCCTAGTGTTCTTTGTTGAGCAGGAGAAGTTCTTTGTTGAGCAGGAGAAGGGCAATGATAAAGAATAAATGAATGTTGCACAGATAATAAAAATATGATATTTGTGAATGCTAAAAACATACGCATTCAGTACCCATTCAATGGAGAAGATTTGTGAAGATTTTGGCAATACAAATGTTCCCCATTAGATTGGGGCTTTGTACTTGCCTGTCTCCAACCAGGAAAGATTTTGGTACTTGCTCACAGATTTTTTTAACTCCATTTATTGTCGGATGGGATTTCTTTACTCCATGTATGATCCAATGGGATTTCCAACTGTCTTTGTAATAAATGTTGTACTGAAAAATAAAACAATGCGCTGTGTAAAGTTAGAAAATTTTATTGAATCTTTAATTAAAATTAAATAAATTTGATTTTTACTTAACCAATAGGAAAACAAATAAGTAATTTTGTTTAAATTATTTAAATATAAATAAACTTTGAAATTATAGAACTGTTTACAAATTTATAAAATTCTTAAACGTGATTGGCTAGTTAAAAAGAGAAAATGCATCCAACTGATGCATAAGTATCCTGCCCATCAGCAAGAACTAATAATTTAACTATTATATTTTTTGTATGTCAACTTGATTAGTATTACGTAAACATATATTAGTTATTAATTATAGAATATGATATATACTAATAATAATATAATTTATATATATTTAGATATAATAATAATTATATGATATTATTATATTTATATTTAATATAAATTTTAGTTTAAAAATATAATACATAATAATAAATATAATCAAAATGTATAACAATAGCATTCTAAATGTGAATGAGAATTTAGGATGAGACCATAATCAATAGAGCTATGTAATGTGTTTAGGAATGACAAGCCATGAAAATATTTAGGATGAGACCATAATCAATAGAGCTAGGTAATGTGTTTAGGAATGACAAGCCATGAAAATATCAATCATACACCTCATCAAAATCTAGCTTACTTCTATCCCATAACAAAAATGCATAGTGATGATACATTTAACTCTTTAACTATTATTTGGTATATTTGTCTCCAGTTACTACTATACCATCTATGTAATATTACTACATGTAGTGTCGTAAATTGTACACCCTTGCTAGGGTGGTACAATTTCACTTAGGTTAGCACCCGCCTTAGTGTGTTTGCATCTTTCATTATTATTTCCTTTAAGCATTTAATTAATTAATTTAATTAAATCTAAAGTCATATTTCATCACTTCAAACATTATAAAATTGGGCCCTTTACCCTAAGTGTGCCCCTTTTTAATTTTATTCCTCCAATAAATCATTTAATCATAAACCTTAATTATGTCCTATTTCAACCTTTAAGGCCTGATTTCACAAATCAAAACACCTTAAAATCAGCTGTAACTTTGGGATTCGCTCTAATATCATCATATCTAATTGCCCTCAAAATTTGGTGAAAAGTTGGTCAGAACGTGGCAGAAGTGCACATGGTCCTCGACTTTTTTCCCAAAATTTTGGGAGCACAATTCTATGATATTATAATTCTTAACCCCAAAATATTGGTAGGAAAGTCAATTCCTAGGTCGGCCTAAAGGTGGAATTAGGTCAAAATTAAGATCTAGGGTTTCATACATAAGATCTCCCTTTCTTCATTTGAAGGCAACTAAGATCTATCTAATATAACGAAGTTTTCAGCAAAGAAAGCATAAGGAGCCTTCTATGTAGTGAAAGAGAAGCCTACTGGAGTCTTAAACAACATTCAACACCATTCAACAACATTCATCAAGAATTTTTCAAGAATTCATCATCAATTAGGAGCCTTGAAGATATTGAAGAATAATAGGAGATCTAGTGGCAATATCCATCCCTTGGGGATTGGTATGATTTCATGTCTTTGTATGAGCTTCTTTACATCATTTAGCATATTTGGTTTGAAGCATTGTCATTTACATTCACATTTACATTTAGGGTTTACTCTCGTGCGTAGGGTAGCTCTAGTTTCTTTCATTTTAGGATCTTGCATACACACAAGGTTCTAGCACACACATGTTTAGTACATTATCGGCTATTTGTGGAGGTGGAAATTAAAAAAATAGGATTTTGACTAAGGAAAAACCTTATATAGCCCCCCAAACCTTCCATTTTCAGTTGCAAGTACAAAAATAGGCATCCAGAGGCAGTTTCAGATCAGGAAAAGGAACCAGAACCACTCAGAAGTCTCAGAAGTGAAGAAATTTGTCAAGGATAGGGGTGTGGTGCCCTAGTCCTGCCTAGGATAGGGGCATGGCACCCTATTCCTTCCCAGGATAGGGGCGTGGTGCCTTGGTTTCTCCACTTTGTAGTAAAATTTGGTAGGATACAGCTTCAAGGTCTCTAGTCTACATCCTTTCAGTTGTAGCTCTTTGTCAGTCCATTAGGAACAGTGGCATGGCACCCTGGTCTTGGTCAGTTTCATTCATTTTTCAGTATTAGGTACACATTCAGAACCCTCCCCCTTTCATTCTTTTAGTATCTCAATTTTAGGTTTGCAGGTTTGTTCAATTCTAAGTTCATTTATGCTTCATTATTCATTTTCTAGCCTAGTTGATCATTCAAACCCTATTTTTTCTGATCATTTGCAACAAGAGGAATAGAAACCCTAAGAGGTAATTCTTGGTTCTCTCTTTCTCACAATAATTATCCAAAGTGAACTATCTCCCCAGGCTCTTTTGTATTCCCAATGTATTGGCAAAAGTGGGATTAGGTCCTAGTCACCCGATCTTGCTTTTCTCGCCACCACATTTTGGTGAACCCAACGTGAATCGAACCTTATTCAATTCTGATTTATGTTCTCATATCTGAGTATTTTTTCTATTTTTAATTCAAATTTACATTTACAAGTTTCAATTCCTTGCAAAATTCAAAATTTAGAGGTTAATTTTGTTAAAACCCTAATTTTTCAATTCAAAATTAAACTTGTGGATAGCTTAATTTGGGTCATTAATTTCAGATCTGATTTAGGAACTCATTTCACTTATAAATTTTATTTTATAAATCAACATTTAGAGTGCTTGCATTGGTTAAAATTGAACATTTCTTTATATTTTGTATGTGTTATCATTTGAAAGAGGAATTTTTTTGTCATGATGCATTCATTTCATAATGTGATAATGGGTTAGCTTCCCTTGTTCCAATTTTTCCATCTCTTAGAGAACCACCTCCCATCTATCTCAATATTTTAGTGCCTAAAAGAGTTTTTACCAACCCCTTCAAAATGCTCCCATGCTCTAAGGATGAAGATTTGAAGGATAATGTTGACAATTCTCCTAAAATGTTCCCTTCCCATCTTGTTATCTTAGAAGAAGAGGATGATATCATAAGAACCTTTCTTAATGTTACCTTTCCTTCCCTACACGATGTCTCTCTAAGTGAAAATTTATTGATGGACATTGACTTATCTTCTCCTAAATTTGGTCTTACCAATGGGGATATGTTAGTACAACAAGAGGTTATGAGCACTTCTTCCAAAGATATCCTTCCTAAGCATGAATCTTTGGAGAAATATGTTCATCTCCCTCCTAAAGAATACTCCCCTCATGAGGTTCATTTTGTGCAAGAAGATGATGTTGTCCCTACTTTTCCTAGTGAGGGCATTTCCTCTTTTGATTCCAGCAAAATTTCCACTAGAGATGATGCATTAATGAGAAATGCTTGCCCTTCTCTTAAAGCTTGTCTTATTACTAAAGATTCCTTAGAGAAAGAAGACAAAACCATAATAAATCTCCTTAATGCTCTCTCCCCTAAAGATTCCTTAGAGAAAGAAGATGAAACCATAATCAATTTCCTTAATTCTCTCTCCCCTAAAGATCTTATTGAAGACATTTTGAGGAAAGAGGATGATTTAAATACATGTAGTGATTCTCTCCTTCCTAAGGATGAAGAATTAATGAACAATGTTATCCCTTCTCCCTAAATTGGAAATAGCAATAAGGAAATATTTGCACAGATATTTCTAATACTTTTTCTAATGACCTCACTATTTGGGATGAACCATTAGAAGAAAGTGTTGATTATTATCTACCCCATGAGAGAATCCTAGCCAAAGGGGATAAAATCATGATTGATGAATCCCTTGATAGCATCTCACCTTTCATGAAACTCAATCGTTCTCCTTCTAAAAATAAAGCATCTCCCTCTCCTCAACTAGGTTCTACTCATAAGGATACCCTAGTTCAAGATAAGATGGTTAACATCTTTTTCAAATATCTCCCTCTCAAAGGTAAGACTTTAAAGAGAAATATTGATCCTTCTCCTAGAGAGTTTATTCCACATGTAGATCCTTTGGTGATAGAGGATAATATAACCTTTCCTACTTATATTCCTTCTCCTAAAATATCAATGCCTACTTCTAGTCTCCCTCCTAAAATTGGTCTTATCCATGATAACATTTTAATGCAAGAAGAGATTGTCAACAATTCTTCCAACAATCTTGTTCATTCTTCTTCTAACGATAACTTTGATATTTCTAAACCATCCCCAATCAATTTGATACATGTGAATGAAACACCTAATAAACCCCTCTTCATAGTTTAAGGTGCTTGTCCTTCTCAAAGTTCTCAACATAAGCCTATGTTAGTGGTTCAAGGTGGTTATGCTAATGATTCTTTTTTAACTCCTAAGAAACATATCCTACTAAGAGCCCTTATGATTATGCTGAGAAAATTACTGGGGAGAGTTATTATGAGTTTGTTCATACTTAAAATACAAGAAACAATAGGCAAACTAGTCCTCCTCTAGTTATCCCAACTTCACTTCCTCTCTCTTAACCTATTCTTCCACAAGCACCTCATATATTAAATCTTAGCAAGGAATATGATCTCATTGAACAACTTAAGGCCACTCTTGCTAAGATTTCTATTTGGGATTTGGTTCAAATTTCGCCTGCTTATCATGGGATGTTACAAGATGCTTTGAAAAACTTAGATGTCCCACCTGCAGTGACACCTAATAACATGTCCTCTTTCATTGATCCTACCAACAAATCCAAAGCTCAAATTGTATTCACAAAAGATGAGTTACCTTCTCCTGAAATCCAAAATTAATATGATCCTCTTATGATTGTGGTTATTATCCATGATAGTGTTATAAGAAAAACCCTTGTGGACTATGGATTTGACCTTAATTTTTGTGGTGTGGACTTATTGGATAATATTAATGTGGATCATTCTCTCATCAAACCTTCTTCTCTTGCTATTTGAGGTTTTGATAATGTGGCTAAACAATCTCTAGGTGTCATAACCTTGCCTGTTAGGGTAGGTCCTATTGTGTTACCTACACCTATTCATGTTATTCCTAGTAATTTGACATATAACCTTCTATTAGGGAGACCTTGGATTCATAGCATGCAAGTTTTCCCCTCAACTTTGCATAGGCAAGTCAAATTCATTTATAACAATACGACATACACCTTGTTTGCTTACAAACCTCAAGAACCATTAAAATTTGGATCTTCTTGTTCAAGTACTTCCCATTCTTCTTCCAATCCTTCTACTTCTTCAAATACATCTATTTCCTTTAATGATGTTGTTCCTTCTAGTACTCCAGATTCTCCTACTCAATTGGAATCTCCTACCAAGGATATCTTTTCTCCCAAAGAAGTGCTCACAAATGATGACTGGGGGTCTCTAGAATTTACCCCTACTTTAATATGAAAGTATAGAGTACCTTGGAAAGGGTCTGCGACTAAGAAGGAGAAATCTAAAGAGCAACCCACCTTGTCTAAGCAACTAAGTAACAAATTTGTGGCTACTTCTAATTCAAATAATTCTTCAAATCCTTCCTCTAATTCATAGAACACTGAGACCTATGGGGCATCACCATCTCTTTCTGATTTGGCACCCATTTATGGTCTTGGTTTTCACATTTTAGCTAAGAGTGGTTATGATGGCAATGGTTGTGGTGCAAATGAACAAGGAAATAAAGTTCCTTTAGAACATAATACACATGAAGCTTCATTTGGACTTGGATATAATCCCTCTAGGCCCACCAAATCATCTAGAAGACCATATATCAATGTGAATGATATATTTAGTAGTGATGAAGACCTTACCTCAATAAAATTGTATCCTACTTCTTTCAATATTTATCCCCCTCATAAGGAAATCTTGGTGATGAACAAATCTCTTTCTGAATCTCCTCAAGATATTTCTAACCCCACTTATGAGACCTTATCTTCTACTCAATCTAAAATCCCTTCTTCTATCAATAAAGCTCTAATGAATTATACTAATCCCTCTCCTAAGATTTCTTGTGTGAAAGAGAAGTATGACTTAGTGGCCTATTCTTATCCTATAAACTTCTCTCTTTCTAAAGACTTTTTAAGATTCATCATCTTATACATGTTTAATCTCACTTATAGTAGAGCATTTAACATGTCATATTCACATACCTCATTCAATCTATCATGTCTTTAAATAACATTAATGGCTATTATATTTCTCATCATTATACGACATTGGTAGCTCACTTACTAGGGACTCATTGTCATTCATGATGGTGCAATTTCATGTGCAATCATACTTTTGGAAGCAACATAATAGCCTATTTATATCCCATATCTTCTCCCTATATATATAGGGGGCAAGAGTGATTTCAAACATTTGTCCTTCTTAAGATTAAAATTTCCCTTTTGTGAAGTAGTGTCTTCTATAAGGATTTCTTATTGATTGTAAAGGTGTATTCATACTTGAATTCCTTCTCTCATATTGGAACAAGCATCCCTAATGGGTATCTTAAGTACATATCCTTAATTGGGACTTCCTCCTTAAAGTTGGAAGTCTTTGATAATTCATCAATTTCTTTTCTTCATTGAGTAGTATCTTTTTATTGTTGCCACTGAGGATTGCAGCCATACCAACTTCACCACAACAAGAAGAGGTTCAAAACATTGTTGTTTTGATTGCACGAGAGAGCTACAACAAGGTAGTAGACAATCCTCTTCCTCAGCAGATTGAAAACAATAATGAAAAGGACTCTTTCTGGGATGATTTAGATGATTTAGAGGAAAAAAAAGAAGCGTTGTTGAGCAAGTTCAGGAGGTTGATATGGATGCAAATTTGGTTTAGATAGAGCAAGAAAATCAGGAAGACACAGATTTCCAAGATATGAGTGTTGAAAACAATCAGCAAATTACAACAAACAGTACTCAACATAGTGAAATTGACCAAGAAGTGAGTATTTTCTCAAACATCATTGAAGATTTTTGTTCTAATCTTGCTGATAACTTGGTACCTTTGGAAAGAAATCTTTTTTATTAGCATACTCAGGTGGAGGAAATAGTTATGGTTCAAGACATAGTTAACCAAGAAGAAACCAACAAGGGGTTGTCCTATAAGATATATTTCCAGATTGGAGGCCAAAAAGACAATACAAGATGATCTTATGCCTAAAATTTAAGCTTCAGTAAAAGGTTATCATCTTACCTATAACCTCACAGATAGCAGTATATATGAGCAAACAAAAGAGGTAGGCCACCTTATTTTCATACTTACAATAGTCTTACAACATTATGTGAGGAACCTCTTCATTCATCATTTCTTGTCAATTGTTCATAAGAGTTTGAAACATCCTAAGTTGGGAAGAAAAGGATGTTATTTCTCAAAACCAGTGAATGGTTTTGTATAACCAGGTTTCACACTTGGTTACGGTAGGATAGAGTAGTTATTTCAGCTTGAGTTCAGTTTTTAGTTTTTGTTTTTCAAGAAGTGCAGATTGCATAGTGTGTAGGCTCAGCTGTATGCAGAGCCTTTGTAGTTTCATTTTTAGAGTGTTGAGTTGCAATTCTAGATTTTGAGGAAAGGAAAATTGACTCAATGCCCAATGGATATGCTAGGCTACTAGATTCTACTGTTTAGCAGGCAAACACCCCCGAGAGGTCACCAAAAATGTTACCAAATTTTTGCACATGCCAAATTTGGTGCCCTAATGAAGCCTTGCATTCATTCATTCTGAAAAGATCAAATCATGAACCAGGAAGATATGCATTGTTTTTCTAACTTGCTTGCTTCATGTGCAGATATAGGAAAGTAAGATAACATGTTGGTTAAAATGGGCTCCCACGAGGGTTGAGCTCAGCATGTTGTATGTCATAGAGATATTATACTCCATTGCAGATGAAACAACGTGGCTATTAAAACCTTAAGGGCAAAAGAAACTCAGAGCAAAATGCAGTCGGCCAGTGTAAATTTTTACTTGGGTGCCAAAGAGGGTTTTAAAAGAACTTAGAGTTTCCAAGCGGTTTTCAATCACTAGGCAGGAGGACCTTTTATCCCACATTGGCCACATGGAGGGAGTTTATCATATTTAAATCTAAGGTCACATATAACTATAGTGTCAAAGCTTACGGACTTTTAGCAAGAAGAGGCAGCTCGTGGCCTGGTGGACCCTGTAAGCACGCATCTCAAGGCATCCTAATTTTGTGATCGGCTGGCAGGAAGAGAGTAAAGAGTGAGCAAGTTTAGGAAAGATCAACGGTGATCACAGAGATCTAACGGTTGTCACTATGTCACAATGAAAAGATGCACACTGGATTATTGCCACGACTTGGCGACTGATGACATGGTAGAACAGAGAGTATAAGAACAACGACAGGTGGTGGTCCAGTGGCTGGTGACATGGCACGTATGGGTGAGATTGAGCAGATCTTGGTGGCGATGAGTCCCGTAAAGGTTTCATTGAAATCTCAGTTCCATCGACATCGAGCAGATCTTGGCCATGATGAGTCCCAAAAAAAAATTCACAGAAGGCTCAATTTCATCGACATAATAATATCGATGAAGTTGTAGGTTCGATGAAACTAGTAAGCGGCTCATCGAAAGAATACTTTGGCTGAAAGAATGAGATCTGATAGAGCAAGACGCATTGCAGCCTGACAGATAGGTGGTTCCCAAGCAGATCTCATGAGCCAATCAGAGGGTGACACATGTTGACATGCAACACAAGAGAGAAAATCAGTCGGGGTTAAAGGTCGAGCAAGTTTAGGAAAGATCAATGGAAATTCAAAGGATCTAAGGGTCATAGCTATACCGCTATAGAAAGAAGCTCACCAGTTATCATAGCGACTTGGTGACTAAGCATGTGCGGAAAAGGAAAAGGGGAGGTGAGCAGCTAAGATGTTAAAGATCAAGCAGTTTGAGGGTAGATCAACATCCATCTCTATACCGCAAGATAAAAAAGCTCGCTGGTTATCTCATGTGACTTGGGGACTGATGATGTGGCCATCTAGGTGGTCATCTAGGTGGACTCAGAATGAATAAGGATGTGACACATGGTAGAGAGAAGATGAAGAACCACAGGTAGACCAAGAGTAAAGACCAAGCAATTGATCACATCTAATGGTCGAGTGGACAGATCTGATGGTGGTCACCATACTGCAAGGAAATGTTGCTCGCCCAATTATCAATGTGACTTGTCGACAAGGTGGGTCCAGGTCCAGATGGTAGACAAAGTGGACCTGTGAGAAAATCAAAGGCTGACACATGGCAAAAAATCTATAGATGAGCAGATTTCTAAGTCAACTTTGAACTTGAACTTCAAAGTGGTTCACCGGTTCAAAGTTGTTCATCGAAAGTGGTTCACCATTTCAAAGTGGATCACCGTTTCTAAATGGTTCAATAGTTCAAATTTCATTAGCATCGCTCGTTCCCATGGGCCTAGGAAGATAAAAGAAAACAAGCAGACTAAAAAGCAAGCAAGTTCCCTATAGATCATAGGGTAATTGCCATACTGTAGTAGTAAACTGTTCGATGGATAATCATAGCGACCTGGCGACAAACGGTGGGGCCCGCTAAGAAGTAAACGAAAAAGTTAAATGCAAGCGACCATGGTCAATGTAGGCAATCCAGTAGCTGGCAATAATATTAAATTGCACAGTGGACTCAGAACTGGTTGTTCAAACAGTGAAAAGCCCGCTAAGCAAGGGGATGATTTCTACATGAAAGATTAATGCAATTGATTATCTAAATATGCAAGTGTTACATACCATTGCAAAGCTCGCAAAAATAGGGAGATCATTTCCACAACCATTTTTAATAGAATTTTTCAACACAGAGAGCAGTTGTCAAGGGATGCATAAGATTTTCTCAGTGGGATTTCTTTTAAATATAGTCACAGTTCAGTTCATCATGCAACTTTCACATGGGGATAACTATTTTTCGCATTTAGATATGCAGATTTTCTTACAGGAGGATCAGTGGAAGTCCTTTTGAGAAGTAAAGATTATTATTTTACAAATTATGCATGAGTTTTTATGCCATTTTTTGGGGCAGATTCGCCCAGGGATTTTCTCATGCAGTTTTTTTAGGGTTTTTGAAGGGGATTCATCATGATTTCTATATATTCCTTCTCTCCTTCTTTTTTCCCTCTAGTTCTTTCTTTTTTGCATACACATTTTTGCAAAAAGGCATTGTAGCTCAACAGTATTTTTGTAACAACAACACTCCTTTATTTTTTAGTAATATAGCAGCAAATTTTCCTTCTTGATACTTATGGTATTATCTAGTGAATGAATGATTTGATAATTTCCTATGATGATTGTCCTCTAATTTATCTCATTCAGTCATTTTGTGGTGCAAGGAGATACGTGTTAGTTGCAGGTTCTAGTTTGTGTTGGTTGATTTTAATTACTTGAAGCTGTGAAAATTTTTTTGTTTTCCTTCATGCATGCATTAAATTCATCCTTTTCTAGGAAATGTTTATGCATCTACATGTTCAGTTGAGTTGTGAAGCAATCAAGGTTATTTGTTGAAGGTTTTTGTGAGTTAGGCAGGTTGCAGATCTTAGATAAGATATTTGGTGCATCACCTTCATTAGAATAGATTTACATTAAATACAAGCTTTCTATCCCTTTCTATCCCTTTTCTTATCAATAGTATTTACAAGAGATTCACCAAACAGGGAACTGACTTGATCTCTGGAGATTCACCTTCACTTTGACCAACCCACGGGCTTGAAGGTGTTTCCATGTTTCACAGGATTGCTTGTTTTTGAAATTAGCATCACATGTGAAATCCTCAGTGACAACATTTATAATAAACCCTTCTATTTTGTGCACGTGCATATCTCTGATGAGGATCTCTTGCCTTCTTTTAGAAGAGTGTTGTTATAAATAATCTCTCTTTGATGTCATCTCAATCCTCTGCTCTTTTCAAAACTCTTACATTCATTCATTCTAAAAGATTTTATATTTGTCTAAGATAGCTCCTCTTGAAGGTATATGTCTTTTGAATAAATATCTCTTCTCCTCCAAGGATCTTCTTCACACTTATATAGCGAAATATCTCTTTTCAACTATCTTATCCTTTCTTGAAGAGTATTCCCTCTCTTGCTTGGATTGATGAAATTGTTGCATCATGGATATTTTCTTGGTGTCTAAGGTAGGTATCTTTGTTTTACTTTCATGCACATGCATGAGGTTGAGTGGAACTAATGGTGTTCTCACTCTCCTCCCTTACATGGATCACCCAAACAGACTCGGGGCACTAGGTTTTCATGTTCTTTTCTCCATGGATCATCTAGTTTTAGGGGTGAGATGTCTATGGTTCCTTTTCTCTTCTCATGGATCACCAAATTGTGTATTCATGCTTTATATCTCTTCTTCCTTCTCTTTGCATTTGTTTCCATTTAAATATTTCATCTTGTGTTAGAGAGCTCTCAAATCCTCACACTCTTTGTTGTGTTGGAATTGAGGCTTAGTTCTCTTTTTTAACAAATGATTCTCCATTATTTTTTGATCTTGTATCGAATCTTCTTGTGAGCATTTGTCATCAATCTTGTTTCACAATTCAATGTGGTAAACATGATACCTTGTTTCAACTCACTAAAATTAGCAAGCTGAAATAGGGGGGCATATAGCTACCCTCGAATTTTCATCACCTTCTTTAGTAAGCATTTAGGAGATTTTTTAATTTTATCTATCATGTATTTTTGTAGGGTGTGGATAATAACTATGTACTGCAGATACCGTTGGGGGCTTCATCCGACAACTTGTGGATATATCCTTTTTTCACAAATGTTTACTTTTCTTTACTTTATCTTGCATATGCACATAGTGTCATATGACCGCTAAAGTGGGGACTAAATTTAGTGTCGTAAATTGTACACCCTTTCTAGGGTGGTACAATTTCACACTTAGGTTAGCACCCGCCTTAGTGTGTTTGCATCTTGCATTATTATTTCCCTTTAAGAATTTAATTAATTAATTTAATTAAATCTAAAGTCATATTTCATCACTCACACATTATAAAATTGGGCCCTTTACCCAAAGTGTGCCCCTCTTTATTTTAGTCCTCCAATAAATCATTTAATCATAAACCCTAATTATGTCCTATTTTAACCTTTAATGCCCAATTTCAAATATCAAAACACCTCAAAATTAGCTGTGACTTTGGGATTCTCTCTAATATCATCATATCTAATGGCCTTAAAAATTTGGTGAAAAGTTGGCTAGATTGTGGCGGGAGTGCACATGGTCCTCGACTTTTTTCCCGAATTTTTGAGAGCCCGATTCTATGATATTATAATGCTTAACCCCAAAAGATTGGCAGGAAATTCAATTCCTAGGTCGGCCTAAAGGCAGAATTAAGTCAAAATTAAGATCTAAGGTTTCATACATAAGAGCCCTCTTTCTTCATTTGAAGGCAACTAAGATCTATCTAATCTAAGGGAGTTTTCAGCAAGGCAAGCATAAGGAGCCTTATATATAGTGAAAGAGAAGCCTACGTGGAGTCTTAAACAATATTCAACAACATTCAACAAAATTCAACAACATTCATCAAGCATTTGTCAAGCATTCATCATCAATTAGGAGCCTTGAAGACATTGAAGAATAATAGGAGATCTAGTGGCAATATCTCTCCCTTGGGGATTTGTATAATTTCATGTTATTTTCAGGTCTTTGTACGAGCTTCTTTACATCAATTTGCGCATTTACATTCATTATTTAGATCATTTAGCATATTTGGTTTGAAGCATTGTCATTTACATTTAGGGTTTACACTCATGTGTAGGGTAGCTCTAGTTTCTTTCATTTTAGGATCTTGCATACACACAAGGTTCTAGCACACACATTTTTTAGTATATTATTGCCTATTTGTGGAGGTGGAAATCACCAAAATAGGGGTTTGACTAAGGAAAAACCCTATATAGCCACCCAAACCTTCCCTTTTCAGTTGCAGGTATAGAAATAGGCATCCGAAGGCAGTTTCAGATCTGGAAATGGCATCAAAACCACTTAGAAGTCTTAGAAGTGCAGGAGTCTATCAAGGATAGGGGCATGGCACCCTAGTCCTACCTAGGATAGGGGTGTGGTTCCCTAGTCCCTCTACTTTGCAGTAAAATTTGGCAGGATACAACTTCAGGGTCTCCAATCTACATCCTTTCAGTTGCAGCTCTTTGTCAATCCATCGGGGACAGTGGCATGGCACCCTAGTCCTGTGTGAGTTTCTCTCAATTTATAGTATCAGGTACACATCCATAATCCTCCCCCTTTCATTCTTTCAGTAGCTCAGTTTCAGATCTGCAGGTTTGTTCAATCTAGAGTTCATTTATGCTTCATTATTTATCTTCTAGCCTAGTTGATCATTCAAACCATAGTTTTTCTCATCATTTGCAACAAGAGGAATAGAAAACCTAAGAGGTAATACTTGGCTCTCTCTTTCTCATAAGAAGTAGCCAAATTGAGCTATCTCCCTAGGCTCTTTCATATTCCCAATGTGTTGGCAAAAGTGGGATTAGGTCCTAGTCACCCGATCTAGCTTTTCTCGCCACCACACTACATAAACTTTAAATTTGAGGAATGAAATTTTTCTTCCTACATGTAATATGCATTAACATCAATTGATGGAATGCACCTAATTTGTGTCAAAATTTAATCTTGAAGAAAATTAGTTGTTGCAATTATTTCTTGTTTATGTCACCTTCTTTCCTCTCTCATACATGCTACCTATATCTCTATTTCTTTATCTACCCCCTCTCTCTATCTATATTTCATCATCTCTTCCTTTCTCTCTTATCCACTCCATTAACATTTCTCTATATCTATATCTCTCTATCTACCTCTCACTCTTTTTATCTCTTTATGTGCATACCTACCTCTCTCTCTCTCTCTCTCTCTCTCTCTCTCTCTCTCTCTCTCTCTCTCTCTCTCTCTCTCTCTCTCACACACACACACACACACACACACACATTCAAAAAATTCCCCCTTTTTTTTCTCCATCTTTTTATCCATATCTCTCCCTCACTCTCCCTATTACAAACATTAAATGATCTTTTTCATAAGGGAACCTAATTATCCTTCTAATTTAGAGGTATTTTTCAATCATGTTTGGATCCTCATAAGTGGATGCATAACTGGTTTGAAGCTGTCATTTCTCCATTGAGACCTTTGTTGCACAAACAACATCAATTTCTAAATTGCCTACCAATTTAACTTATCTACACACAAATGTGCACAAAAATTAGACCAAAAAGTCTCCTAATTGACCTTCCTCAACTCTTCGGTGGACCCATTGTACACCAATGTGCAATTTCTAGTTAGTTTCATATGGACCCATGAGTTCCAAGTTTAGGATTATTTGATATGTATATTGTTTATTTTTGTAATACAAATGTCAATTGCTTTTTATCAATGACATGTTATCAACGCCTAATTTGAGGAAGTCATTGGTCTAAGATATTCTTTGATCACAATTGTCCATATAAAGGTCATAATGTTGAAAGTGATGCAAAGGGATACTCTCCCTTTATCAAGTCATTTTTTATAGAATCAAAATCATAAAAATGTGATCACAAAATATGCAAGTAAATATGATCTTTTGAATTAAACCTAAAAATGTAAACTCATTACAATAACATAAGCCTATCGGCTTGCCCTTTAGATATGTAAATCTGATTACAAACTCTTAAATTAGAGGCCATAATATAAAAATATGCTTCAAATTTTATTTCTCCTTCTCCTTATCTCCCACATACTTTACTTGCAAAACTATGTCTTCCCCAAATGAAAGAATCAACATGTAAATGCAACTCAACACAAGATATTGCATTTCATTTGGAAACCTAGCAATGCTATGCCAAACTTAATTTCTCGATAATTCTAGGTGTGAATTGGCATTCAACATTTCTATTCAATTCTCTTACAATTCCTCTTACAAATTTCTAAAAACAAATTTCTATTTATGTCACTAACCCTACTAGTTGACTTCCAAAATAGAAATATACAAAAAATCCTTCTTGGATGCCCAACTTACTTTAAATTATCTATCATATGTCATAACTCCTAGAATATGTCATTTTTCCTTAAATTTGAATCCACATAAGGTGTAAGTGGAGTCCCCTCCAAATCCAACACCCAAGTTGGCCTATTTGAAATATTTCTCATTTTAAATAAGAACAAATGCATCCAAATTTACACAAGGTTTTAACATAAGGAGCTGACAATAATATTAATAAAATATTTGACCACTATTACAAAAATATTCAATCTACATCATTTATTCACCTAAAGTATGGAAAAAAAAAACATTTTTTGGTTGATGAGGATAGTCCCTACACCATGGATGCTCCTACATTAGCATGAATGGTTTTTGAATTTATGTAAGTTTCCAAGGAAGGAAATCATGAAGCATTTATAGGACACAACTATTGAATAAGATGACTCTATATAAAAATCACCCAAGGTTATAGAAGTCCCAAAATAAATTGGTAGAATATTTGATGGTTGTGAATGTCAAAGGAAATAATTAGAAAAGAGGTTCATATCTTTGAAAGAGAATGAGGGTACTAAAGTAGTTATCCAAAGGTAGAATTTTTTTTGTACAAATCGGGCTGAGTTTGGCTTATCTTGAGGAAGCCCAAAGATTGTCGAAAAGTATAAAAGGATTTTTTAAGAATACAAAAGATAAAAACTATTAGTGAAGGTGAATTGGATTAGTCATTATCTTGACTATCTAGCTTTGAAAATTCTATACCAAGTAGGCCAAAAGTAATTTATAAAACACAAAAATTGTTTTCTTATTATACAACAAACAAGTTTTGAAGGGACCCAAAACCCTTTAATAAAGAACAACCATGTAAATAGATAAATAAAGATATACCTATTTTAAAATAGCAGCCAAGATTCAGCAAAAGACCAACAAAAGGCCATAACTTAGAAAAAATAGACCAAAGAGGAAGAAACTAGTACAAATTTTTTAGGGCCTTTGCGGTCTTTGTTTCCCTTGATTAAAAACACATAAATTGTTATAACAATAATTTTGTATTAATTTAACAGATTGCATGTTGTATACATAATGCATCTCTATATAGAGGCTTTACAATACAAAACTTAATCTAATAACTTATTATGAATACTACATGCATATAACAAACACTAAAAAATAGACATGAAAATTTTATATTTTAAAAAATTCATTTTTTAACTCCTATAAAATTGTAATTATTTGCATGGAGTGTGTTGGAATCAAATAACACAGAGAAGGGGGGGTGAATCAGTTTTATATTGGAATGATTAATTTTAACCTTATTAAAACATGCGTACACCAACCAGTATACCGGTACATATAGAATTGAAAGAAGTAAAGCAACCAATAAGCCAATCACATAAATGAGAACCATAACAAAAAAATTTATACATGGAAAACCTCAAAGAGGAAAAACCACGGTGGGATTTGTGACCCATAATATCAATCCACTGGCCATATGAAGAGATATTACAAAATGTGTGGGGCCTGCACTTGCAGGAAGGCTTATAGCCTAAAGCACACTGCTCAATCACAAAAGGAGCCTCACTAACTACATAAAAATCCAGACTACAATCTGGAGAAGTTTTGAACTGGTAAGATAGCATCTTCTATGCCATAATACAATTTTGGTTTAAGCTCTATCCATTCTGGTCTGAAACCCTAAACCCTTTACCGGAATAACCCTTACATGAATTTCCTCACATACATGATCTCTTTGATATATTTCACATCATATTACATTCGCATATTCATAATCTCCTATCTCATGTCTATATCAAAATGATCTAGCAAACTGACTTATATACCCTATACAAATTTACATGCCTTATGTTGGCTTACAAAGTTATATACAATATAAAATTACATGTCGGCCAGATAACATAAATGCATAAATATTAGAACCAATTGCCGATGTCGAATCCAAGATATGTCGGCCTCCAATACCGATAACCTTTACTAAACCATGTCGACCTGTATTGTCGGTAACCAAAGAAATCCTTCTGTCCTGCCAGTGCCGGTGTTGGTGTAGTATCTGTGAAGTGCTTGTCGGTACACAACTGAACCAAAACATGAAGCCGGAACACAATACAATGTTGCCATCAATGACAACATAGTGAAATCAACCAATTGAGTCTCAATTGCCAACAATCTCCCCATTTGGCATTGATGGCAACACTCATGTGAAAAATGGTCAAGGTTTCATCTGTTAATTTCATCCTGCCTACTCCCCCTGAGCTAAATATTCATTAATACAAAATACTCCATACTCCATATCTCCCTCTAATGTATACAACACTTTCTACTCTTTTTCACATCTATATCACTCCCCCTTTGACATCAATGCCATCAAAAATTCTAAAAAGAATGTCAAAGAAAAATTGCACAATGAATATCCCAAAAATATCTTACCAGAGCTTAACAAATTTTAAAATTTCTGGATAAGCCTTATCCAATAGCTCAAGATAGGTATCCCAACTAGTTTTTAAAGTGCTGAAAATGGATACAAGTCCATTTAATATATGTGCAAAAGACTCTTTCTCGTTTATCTCTGTCGGTGTGGGATTTCCCACCATATCCATACATTCTTTCTTATGTACAATGAGTGAATCCAATCGGGGACTCACCAAGCCTCTCAGACTACCAGTTTCATCCAAACCTGCTTCCCCTAAGCTGAATATCCATTATCCATTAATGCAAAATACTCCACATCTCCATAACTCCATGACTCCCCATAATGTATGCAACTCCTTTTTTTTTCTTTTTCACATCTATACTACTCCCCCTTTGACATCAATGCCATCAAAAATTCTAAAAAGAATGTCAAAGAAAAAGAACTGTACAATGAATATCCCAAAATGTCTTACCAGAGCATGACAAATCTCAAAATTTCTAGATAAGCCTTCTCCAGTAGCTCAAGATAAGTATCTCAACCTATTTTGAATGTGTTGGAAATAGATACAAGTCCACTCAATATATGTGCAAATGACTCTTTCTCATTTACCTCTGTCGGTGTGGGCTTTCCCACCATATCCATGCATTCTTTCTTGTGTACACTGAGTGAATCCAACTAGGGACTCACCAAGCCTCTCAAACTTGTGGATCTTCTTATTATTTTGTCTTTTTCCTTCTCAAGAACAGAAATTTGGTTCTCCAAAATCAAAATTTGACCATCAATTGATGTAGTCAATGAAATCAATCTGTCAAAAGAATTAGCTATATTTGCAATTTTCTCCTTAATTTCTTTTATCTTTTTATCCACAATAACTATAAGTATGTCAGTGTTACAACATACCATATATATATTTGTACATTACTTCAAAGAATTTCTATGAGTTTCAGCTTCTCATCAATCTTCTTCTTCTCAGATTCAATTACCTGATCAAATGCATCTCTCTTAGCCTGAGTAAACCTCTCTAGTGCTTTTCGGTTTGAAATATGTTGTAAGGATTGAAAATACTTTGAAATATGCTTAGTAATTATCTTAAGCTTGCTAGGTGGTCTCACTTCATTTCCAATCTTGCACTCCAGGACCAGTCTGTGTAAAACAATGATTGATTGATCAATTATCCCTTTATTTGTGGATCCTTCCTTCATTAGTTTTTGTGTTGCCATCATCATGAGTTCAGTGGGACTCATCTTTGTTATGTTTTTCATTTCGACCTGGGAGGTGTCAATTGACAACAATGATGGACCAACTACTAGTTCCATGCTAGATTCCCCTTTCTTCTCTTCTTAAGATTTATCCTTTACAACTTCCTCACTTGCACCAGTGGCTTCGCCACTTGGTGCAGTCTGTGTAACTGTCAGTTCCTCTGTAGGAACTATAACCTCAACCTATACATTTGTATTCAGAAGACAGTTATCCTCAATATTAGTATCCTGTACAATATTATCTTGTTCACTCTCTATATTAATCGGTATCTCAATATTTGTTTGTACATATGTATTTATCGGGGGGTCAATTTCCACTATCTTAATATTTTTCAAAACTGAGGGTGAAGTACCCATTATCCCTTTTCCTTTTCCTTCAACCAGGGTATCTACAGTGTCTGTTTTGGTTTCCGGTGAAGTAAATAATCCTCTGTTCTCTCCAAGGAATTTAACCCATTATTTTTGAGTCTCCTTTATTATTTCATTTACTCTTCCTAGGATCAAACTAGTTATTCTATGTTCGTTATTAAAAAAATTTCTATCTGCCACCTCAAGTGTCTTTTCCATTTCATCTGGAGCAATAGTAACACAAATAGATAATATCTCTTGAATTTTAATATGTTTATCTTCTTGCATGGTTGATAGTCTTCTATCATCTAACATATTATATAATTCAGTTGGTATTTGATTTTCTATTTCTATTAGCTTCCTCTACCTCTCTTTGTTCATCATCCTCTAAGTGTTCATAATAAAATTGAACATTCTTCAACATGCCATCTTTAGTGATTTCATCTACTAATTTTTCACAAGTTTTAGGTGGTATGATAGTCACATTACTAGATTCAATTGCTAAGTCTGTGTCACTCTTCTTCTTCCTCTTTGCGGTACTGGATGCAGCTGAAGGCATTGCCTTTGGTGCTTGCTTTTGTGCTGGTATTTTGATTGTAACCTTCCTGACTAATTGCTTCTTAGCTTCTACCTTTGTTTCCTTTGTTTTCTTCCTAACAACCCTCTTAAATGCCAATGGTGTGTCATATTCAGATTCAAATTCTGTAGTAATAGGCTCAATATGTACTTTAGGATCCTTCCTCTTCCTACCTTTCTCCAAGACAACATAAATTAAATCTTTAATGTCCTTTGAGACCTTCTCCAAAAATTTTATTTCTTTTCCTTCCTTCTTCTCTCTTTTCTTCTGGTTGAGCTCTATTTCAGCCTCTTATGTTTTTTGTTGTGCAGGACCACAGGGCTTCTCTGCCTCATCAATTGCTGCATCAATCAGGAATTTTGCATAGGCATCAAGAATTTGTGCATCCACCTCATAGCCCATTTCTTCAATCCAAATATTTCAGGGCTTAAATGCTTCCATAAGTGTTTCATCCTTCTGGAATGCTTTAAAATATCCCCATACCTTATCATCTATCTGTTGGCATATGCACACTCCAATGAGACATTGTAGGTGATTGAAGGTTTTGTCATTGATAGCAACCTTACAATCCTATGACACCGGCAAGGCAATCCACTGGCACCAACAAAGTTATATTCTACACCGGTACACAATATTAATATGCTCTACATGTTTTAAGTTAAGAAAATCTTATAACCGGTTAGATACTGATTCACCCCCCTTCTCAGTATTTGTGGGAATCCTAACAATTGGTATCAGAGCCTAGTCCTCTATTTTCAAAAGCCTAATAGCTTGAGGAAGATCTTGACACCGGTAGAGATGGAAAACTTGATGAAGCAACTTGAAGGAGCTCTCTCAGACTATGATGCAGAAAAATTGAAAAATATCAAACTTAAAGATGATCTAAAGGCTGCTCAGGATATCATTCAAGCACTTCAAGAAAATCTTACTATTTCAAGAAACAAGAGAAGAGAACTTTGTGAAAAGATGCAAAATGAGAATGATGAAAAAGAAACTCTTAATGATATGATAAACAAGCTGAAGCAAGAGAACATGACAACAAAGAATGAGATGCAGGATATGACTATGAGATTCTGTAAAGAAATTGAAGATAGAAAGAAGAATGAAGAAGATTTGACTAGAAAACTAAGTGATGTTGCAAATGAGAACACAAGACTTAGCTATGAAAATGATTTGTTGAAGACAGGTCTCATGCACACACAAAATGACTCAAATGAACTAATGAGGCAGAAAGAAGTCTTAGAAAGAGAACTAGATACTACAAATCAACATGAAGATAAATTCAAGAAAATCTCATAAGAACTTGGTAACTTGCTGAAGAATCAAAAACCTAAAGGTGACACTTGTGGAATTGGCTTTGAAGTTGGTGAAAGCTTCGGTACTGCAAACACACAGGATCATAGCAAATTGGTAAGACAACCTACTGCTTATAAATTCAATGGCAAACGCTTTAACTGTAACAAGTATGGTCATAGAGAAAATGAATGTAGATCTAGAAACTATCAGAATACCAATGCACCCACCAGTCAATGTTCTAAATGCAACAAAGTTGGTCATAACTCTGAGAATTGCAGAATGAATGTGAGACGTTATGTTTGTGGAAGATTTGGACATTTATCTAATCAATGGAGAACACAAACTAGAATAGGTTATGGAAAGGCTATTCAGAGAAATAATGTGACTTGTTATGCATGTAACAAAATTGGGCATATTGCTAAATTTTGTAGAAGCAAGTCCTCACCGGTAGACAACAAAGGTCCTAGTTTGAAAGGAAAAGAAAAAGTTGAAGAAGTTAAGCAGGAATTCTCAAAACAATGGATTAGGAAATCAGACCTAAATGGTGTTGGGAATACTCCTCCACCGGTAGAACCAAGCAACACTCCACAGGTAGAACAGAGTAGCACTCCACCGGTAGGATTCTCTTCATCTAATTGAAGAAAATCTCTTTGAGGGTTTGGCAATCAATGAGACATATGCTATTATTCCCTCGATTGATGGTAAGAAGTTGAAATTACTTCTATACCGACAGTTATGTTAAGTGATTACTTAACCGGCAAGCATTAAATGTGGTAGTTGGCAGTTCGACATTATAAATTAGTATTTTTGGCTCCATTTCACATCACCAAGCATTCAAACATTCAAAGAGCATGAAATTTCCAAAGCTAAGGCTTTTCGAGCAAAGAGGCAAAGCATTTAAGCAATCAATCTTTCCAAAGGTAGAAAAAGGTATTTATAATCATGGCATCCTCTTCTATACCTGAATTCATAGCAAACCCTACTGTAGTCAAGGTAATCAAATGCCCTAGGCCCGTATTTCAATTAGTTCCTGTGATAGCTAAAAAGGATGATAATGTTGGTGCATTTTCCCAAATTCCCAAAGGAGTTGTTTTTGCAGAAGACCCTAGAATGTACATCCATTGCCATATAGAAGAATTAGGAGAAGAAATAAAAAACATGTACAAGACTGTCATATGTGATGACTCCGAAAATGTAAAACCTGAACACAAAATTGTTGAAACCCTAGGATTCACTGAAATTCTCTGCATTTTGGAATTCCCCAAGGAAGTGATAAGGATAGTATTGAGCAGGGTTCATGGTGAATTCTTTTGGCTAGATTCAATTCATAAAACTACCAAGGAAGTTGTGAAAGCTATAATAGGGTTACCTTCCATCGGTAATAGACCAGACAAAACAAATAAGGTCTCAAATGACCTAGTAATGAACCTAATAGGTGCAACATCCGACAAAAGGTCCTTAAGGGTAAATGATGTAACTGACATAAATGTAAGATTCATTAGCATGATTTTAGGCTACAAAACAACACATGCAAACAAACTTAACTCAGTCTCCAGTTTATGCATAAAAAGTGCACATGATATGGTAAATGAGAATGTGAAAAATGATGTATGTGAATGGTTAAAGGATAAATTGATTGACAATTTAGGGAAGATTAAGAAGGATAAGAAAGGAACATTTAGATTTGGCAACTTACTTGTATGCTTAATGCTACACATAACCAAACAGGTGCCCGATATAGGTATCAAGAACCTTGGATTTGACATACAGGTAGGGAAACAGTTATCAAACTTGTTCAACAACATGGGTGAAAGCAAACAAAAGAATATTGATGAGTATTTTCAAGCACTAAAGGCCAGAATGAACAAAAGAGTTAGACTGTCATAGGGAATTGTTAACAAATACAAAGATGATATATGTTTTGTAATTAAAAAGGATGAGATCTAGATGGAAGCAGTTATCCCAAGAACAATTTGGGTTACTGAGATGGGTTATGAGACCGATGATCACATCATTGAAACATATGCTAAAGCCCTTTTGGAAGCACCAAATGAACCTAAGGAAGAGGTATTTGGTAGTGCTGAGACCATTGAAAGCCAAATTCAATAAAAGAAGAGAGTAAAGAAAGTTGAAGCAACTGTGAGAAGAAGTTCAAGGTAGGCTAAGGCTATCAAAGAAGATTTACTAAAACAAACCGGTATCACTGAAGATGAGTTACAGGCACAACAACCAAAAACTCACCTTTCACCGGTAGCAACTTCTTCAGAGAGTGACATGCCAGCAACATTTAAAAGAGTTGTAAGGAAAAGGAAACCTTCACCGGTATCCACACCTTCACCTAGAAGAACTAGGCAAAAACAATAGGCAATAAGGCCCCCAGTCAAGAAGTCTACTCCTAAGAAGAAAAAGTTGACACCAAAGAAAAGGACTCAACAAAATATTGCTCTAAGTGACAAACTGCTAGATGAAATAATAGAGGAAGGATAGTTGAAAAACATCAACAAACTATATGAATCACTATCAGTTGATGATAAAGAAAAGGTTGAAAATAGTGTTATCTTACACTTGGATATCTACAAGAAGTTTTTGATGCAAATTGTAGATGAAGTACCAGATGAACTATTCAAGAGACTGGAACCAAGAAGACAATCTGTTATAGAGCTTGACAAGAAAATAAAAACTAAAAAATTACTTGTTGTCTACCCAGTTAACTCTCCAAAAGAAATAGATGATCTAATTGCAGAGGCTAACAGGTCAATATTTTGCACTGCACACCAGCATATTGCACTAATGGTTGGAAGAGTAAATGAGGTTGCAGAAGAAACTGAAAATGCATGGGATATATTCCTTGTTGAGAAGGAAAAATAGGAAGAATATAGAAACCCTAAACCAATCAAGGTATATCAGAAAGACAAGGACAAAGGTAAAGGAAAGGTTGGTGGTCCTCCAAGCATCAAAATAAGAGATAACTTATCCCCACTGCCTCTGATTACTCCACCGGTAACAACAACTGAAGATCAACTGGTAGATGAGAGTATGGATATAAAGGATACAAATCCTAATCCTGAGGTCTTATACATAGTTGATGTTGATACTCAAAAGGTCAACATTATGATAGATAAGGACACAACTGATAACACAAATATGGCTAGTGAGCCACCGGTAGTTGACAACATTGATAACACTAAAGGTAAACTAACAGATGGGAAAACAGAGACTCCAATAGATCATTAAACAGAGAGACAAGTAGAGCAACAAGCTCCGAAACAACAACATGTTCATGTGGAAACAGTGCCACCGACAATAGGAGAACAACAAAAACCTTTTCTTAAGGAAATGGAAACACAGACTGACCTACCAGAGGTCACTGCAAGCAAGGATATTGCTCCCACCAGCAGAATTCAAAATGTTAGCTTTTCAACTGAAGGATTTAAATCAACAAATGTAACTAAAGTTCTTTTAGATTCTATAAAGAAAATTATAGATTGTAGTTCACAGGCATATAAAGTTATAGATGACACAATTCCAGTTTTGAAGATGATAGCTCCAAAATGCAATGTAGATAATAAGGATTCGTTGAGCCAACTTGACACTTTGTCTAAATACATTACTGACAACACAGTGACAGTTGAACAAATAAAGGAGGAAGCATTCAAAGAGAGGTTAGAAAAAGAAAACCAAAAATTCTTTGAGGAAGAAATAAAGAAGTGTACAAGGCAGTTTGACACACTTCTACCGGAACTATGCAACACACTCAAAGAGTTCAAAGCTTTGTACAAAGACACTTGTAAGACAAACTTTTTAACAGTTGACATAGACAAGAAAATGAGCAAGATACAGGAGGAAATTAATAAACTTGCTGACAATTTTTTTAATTCACCTGATACATTATCAGTTTTTGAGCAAAAGTTAACTAGTTTTGAGGAAGAATTACTGAAGCTAGAGAGAGAAAAGGAGAGAATAATAAACAAGGCTAAGAATCTGAGATTAAGACTATGTCCAAGACTGGACTATCTAGCATCCCTAAGGAAGGAAATATCTGAGGCACTAGTACAAGGACAGAAAACACTAGCAGAGCATATGCAACACCTCACCAGTATAGTTCAAAGAATAGAGGCAACAATAAAAGACAGTAAGAAGTTTTTGGAAAGCATAAATTTGGTTTTGGCGGATCTTTTTCAATTTGTAACCACCCAGTTACAAGGTTGAGATAGAAAACTACAACTCTATTGACACTTTGACAACCTTTGTCATTGATGCCAAATGGGGAGTAGTAGTATGAGAAAATAATCAGCAAAAGACTTATCTGCTCAGGGGGAGCTCACATATTTTTGCTCACATATTTTTGGTACACAATTTTTGGATTACAAGTTTTGGAATTTTCTCACGTGTTGCCATCAATGCCAAAGGGGGAGATTGTTGGCATATGCACACTCCAATGAGACATAGTAGGTGATTGAAGGTTTTGTCATTGATGGCAACCTTACAATCCAATGACACTGGCAAGGCAATCCACCAGCACTAGCAAAGTTATATTCTACACTAGTACACAGTATTAATATGCTCTACATGTTTTAAGTTAAGAAAATCTTATAACCGGTTAGATACTGATTCACCCCCCCTCTTAGTATCTATGGGAATCCTAACACTATCTAACTTCCTAAAGAAACAATTGACTGTTTCAATTGTCTCCCTACCAGGATGTCAAATGCCCATTGCCTCTTACCAAACCCAGGTGTATCATTCATGAAATTTAACATCAAGCAAACTATCAAGTTGCCATACCGGAATGTACCCTTATTTTCACCTTTAATTTTTCGTAGGTTTATTAACAATTCATCTAGCATCCAACTACATAGATCTAATTTTACATTCTCTCTGATCATTTTGTATGTAGCCAAAATACATGAACTGGAAATAGAATTCAGTCGGTTTGACTGAGTTGCCTTATAGCCGATGATCATACTATCGAATCTGATGTCTATGTTGGTGATAGTGCTCACTCTCATAGATCTCCTGTCAGATGTCGCGCGGGAAATCTTTTTCACGAAATCATTCGAAACCTTCTTGTCTGGATGTTTCCCAACCGATGGTAAACTAGTGATTGCCTGGATGGCTTCCTTGGTGATTTTGTAAGTTTTGTTTAACCATATAAATTCCCCATGTACTCTACTCAAAACATATTTGATTATCTCATTCTCAAAATTTGAAATATCCAGAATGTCAGTAAACCCTAGGTCTTCAATATGCTTGAATACTAGTTTGATCTTTCCAAATTCTCCCATTAGCTCACTCATATACATGCCCTTAATTTTAGAAGTTCCCAAGTCCTCAATGTGACAGTGAATATATTCCCTAACATCCTCTACATAGACAACTCCCTCTGGAATGTGAGAAAATGCTCCAACCGAATCTTCCAGGGTAGCCACATGTGGATACTGCTTGAAAATTGGCTTGGGGTGGTCCTTGACCTCTACTATAGTCGGGTTTACAATAAAAATAGGAATAGATGATGATCTCACTTCCATGTTTAAAGATAAATACCTTTTGATTGCTCTCGGTGAAAACCTCCAACAAATTCTTTCAGACGTCGGTGAAATTTCTCTGAATTGCCTTTGATCGCTCTTAGTCACTCTGAATCGCTCCTAGTCACTCTGAATCGCTCCAAATTCACTATGAATGCAAGGTGATCAATAATAAAGTCAATTCAACCTTTTAACCTTCGAGAAAAATCCTAATCTTCCATTGACATAAATGAGTATCAGTGAAAGATACCGGATCTCGCTCAGAACATATCCATGCCAGATAATCATCTCCAATATTTGGAACATCTTCCAGAACCTCTTCCCAGGGCATATGTAGCATCTTCATGAATTTTGATTACCCCTAAGGCATCTGCCTTAGTTACCAGATGAGCTACTTTCTGGTGTAGGAGTAACCTCTTCTACTAGATAAGTAACTGGTACATTCCCATCGATGATTGTTCTTCAATCTTTCTAACCCATCTCTGAGTATCTTGTCGTATTTCACTAACCTTCTCTTTTCCTTTCTCATTTGATCCTCCATTACCAACTAGTGGATTTCTGCTTCTATAAAATTTAGCAATATGTCCAACCTCATTACATGAATAACATGTAACATTATTCCTTTGAATTTCTTTGCTAAAAATAGTGAAATTGCTTGACCTGCACTGATTAGCCATATGTCCAAATTTTCCACAAGCATAGCATTTAACATTCATTCTGCTATCTTTTGTTTTATGACCATACTTATTGCATTTGGAACATTTACCAGGAGTAGAATCAAGGTTCTGATTTGCTCTATTTCTACATTTCCTATCCATGTGACCAAATCTATTGCAAACAAAACATCTACCATTAAATTTATAAGCATTAAATTGCCTTACTGGTGCCTTATGGTTTTGATTTTCATTAGCAGTACCAAAACTCTATCCTTGCTCAAATCCAAGTCCACTAGAATCTCCAATCTACCTTTGTCTCTTTAATAACTCATCTAGTTGTGCAGAGCTAATCTTGAATTTTTATTTATACTCACTTGCAGTAGTTAAATCTTCTCTTAGAATTATCATTTGTCTCTTAAGCTCTTGCTCATTACTCTGGGACTGTGCTAAATCAGTTCTCAACATATCATTCTCATGAACCAACCTACCACATTCTTCAAATTTATTCCTCAGGGATACAACAATATTTTCTCCCTTTTTCTTTATGTCCTCAATCTACTTAGACATCCTCATAGTTATAACTTGCATTTCATTTTTCATAACCATGTTCTCCTGACTTAATTTCTGACATTGTTCCTTAAGTACATCTTTCTCTTCATCATCCTGACTTTACAAAATTTCCTTCCTCCTAGCTTGAACAGATGATAGCCTCTCTTGTAGGACAAGAATGAATTTCTTAGTAGAATTCAATTCATCTTGTAATTTTAAAGTTTTTCAATCTTTCAGCATCATAATATTCAAGTGCCATGTCAAGTTGCTTCTCAGCCATATCCATGGATTCTGGTTTCAGGATCTTCCTCAAGTTGTTAAACTTCCTCCGAGGAACAAGGATCTGATACCAATTGTTGGAATCCAATAACACCGGGGGGGGGGGGGGGTGAATCAGTGTTATACTAGAATGATTAAATTTAACCTTATTAAAACATGCATACACCAACCGGTATACTGGTAAATACAAAATTGAAAGAAGTAAAGAAACCAATAAGCCAATCACATAAATAAGAACCATAACACATAGATTTATACATGGAAAACCTCAAAGAGGAAAAACCACGATGGGATTTGTGACCCACAATATCAGTCCACTAGCCATATGAAGAGATATTATTAAATTTGAGGGGCCTACACTTGCAGGAAGGCTTACAGCCTAGAGCACATTTCTCAATCACAAAAGGAGCCTCACAAACTACATAAAAATCCATACTACAATCTGAAGAAGTCTTGAACTACTAAGATAACATCTTCTATGCCAGAATATAGTTTTGGTTTAAGCTCTGTTTGCTCTGGTCTAAAACCCTAAACCCTTTACCGGAATAACCCTTACATTAATTTTCTCACATAAATGATCTCTCTGATATATTTTGCATCATATTACATTCGCATATCCATAATCTCCTATCTCATGTATATATGAAAATGATCTGTCAAACTAACTTATATACCCTATACAAATTTACATGGCTTATGTTGGCTTACAAAGATATATACAATATCAAATTACATGTTGACCAGATAACATAAATGCCTAAATATTAGAACCAATTGTCGATGTCGGATCCAAGATATGTTGGCCTCCAATACTGATAACCTTTACTAAACCTTGTCGGCCTGTATTGCCGGTAACCAAAGAAATTTGTTTGTCTTGTCGGTGTCGATGCCTATGTAGTATATGTGAAGTGCTTGCCAGTACACAACTGAACCAAAACATGAAGACGGAACACAATACCATGTTGCTGTTAATGACAACATAGTGAAATCAACCAATTGAGTGTCAATTGCCAACATGAGTGTGGGAGAAGTTATAGCTTATCCCAATAATATTGTGTAGGTATGTAGTTGTAGCATCCTAAAATTGTGACACTTGCAATTTTGACTGCATTTGGGTCTTCATGATGGCGGCGCAACACTGAACCTGAATGGAGACCCCGAAACTTGTTCATGACACCAAAAACTGCATGTTTTAGCACCCTGGCCTGATCCTCCTTGCACCCCGTTGTCCCTGGAGGTGGGACCATGGCGCCCAGCGCCCTGGTCCTTCAGGACTAGGGCACCCAGTGCCCTGGTCCCCCAGGACCATGGCGCCCAGCGCCCTGGTCCCTGGACCTATTTTGGGCCCGGTCTCTTTTGGCGCTTCGGGTCTTTAAGTTTGCAAATTCGAAAATAACCTTTCCTGGTCGGCCTAAGGTCAGAAAAATCAGTCTTTCAACCCTAATTGACAAGTATAAAAACTGCATTTCCTCTCTCATTTTAGGGGAAGATGAAAAAAAAGGCAGAAACGATATTCAAGCATTCAAGCATTCCTTCAAGCAATTGAGCATTCTAAGTCTCCATTCAAGGCTAAATGTTGCATTCAAGACAAGGATTCAACCATCGAAGAGGAGATCACTTACAACATACAACATACAACAACATTTACACCTTCGCATGTAAGAATACAAACATTCTTACAACAAGGTATCAGTACTTGTTTACATTACAAACATTTACATTTACAGCATTCTCATTTCTTGGTTAATTCCAAAACTGGGGTTTGACCTAAAGGAAAACCCCTCATCCCTAACCCCCCAATCTTCCTCTCTTTTTTGTGTGTAGGTTGCAGGTACGCGGCTGTAATTGAAGATCTGGAATCCTTGTGCAGAGACGAACAGATCCACTTTCGTTTCGCGGATTTTTCGGAGGACCGTGTGCATGCCGGGTGCCATCGTCCCGTCAACTTTCGCTCAAATTTGTAGAACAGCACTGTCTCGACATTTTACTGCTAATTCCAGGTCCGCAGCTTCATCCCATATCCCTATCTCTGTTTATAAGTGAATCTTTCTTGCTTCTACATGCATTCCTAGTTCAATCATTCTTTCCACATTTCTTTACAAAAGAGGGTATCCTTGCTATCACAACCCTTGAAACTCATTTAGAATCTAATCTTGCATTGTGTGGGATTGGATCTTGTGGGTTTCAACCCCTCTTTTGAATGTAAAGTCTCCCCTAAGTGAAAACCATCAACCCTAGTGACTCCCCCTTCTCTCTCCTTGGAGTTGGGGAGGGGAGAACGACTAGGGTTCGATTTTTCCGCTTTACATTTTGGTGAACCCGACGTGAACATCCTCATTCTGATTATTCATGGTTAGATCTGAAAATTTTGCTTTCCTAATTATATTTCCATGTTTGATTTTTTTGCAAATTTTAGAGGTTGATTGCATAAAAACCCTAAAATTTTCTTTTTAAGTAATTAAACTTGTGAAATGTTTAATTGTTAATGCTTGTTTCAGATCTACCCTTCTATTGCAAATTGTCAATTCATATTTGTGCTTTAATTCTGAAAATTAAGTGGTTAAATGTCAAAACCCTAATTTTTAAAACCTTCTTGATTCAACCTTTGACTGATAATTTCACTAATCAAAACACCTCCAAATCGGCTGTAATTTTGGATTCTGCAATAAAATCACAATATCTTTCATCCCTGAAAATTTGGAAAAAAGTTGCGAGGACCGTGTGCACCCCGAGCACCATCGTCCCCGACATTTTTTTTGAAATTTTGGGAGCTAGATCTTACTGTATTTTTCTGCTAAAATCCAGAATTTTGGCTGATTTTATCAATTTTAACACCTTCAAAATTAAAGTCAAAGTTGGTCTAGCGATTGCTTGGATTGAAGCTTCTAATCATTCAAAAATTGTTGAAATTGAAATTTGTATCAAAATTGTGTTCCTTACTGTCCTAAATCTGAAAAGTGTGTTAGCATTCATTCAAAATTTCAGTGCTTTATTCAAATCTTTACAATTTGTGACTTTTGAAATTAAGTGTTTAATTGTAACAACTTTGATTTCCACTTTCAAATTCGAATTTTGCATGAAATCGAGTCAACTTTTAAATTTCAAAACTTGCATTGCTTTCAGCATTCCCTCTAAAATCATAAAATTCAAAATTTCAGTTTCCCCCTCTTTTTCAAAATTCAAATTTTACATTTTTCAACAATCTTGGTAGGGTTCAATTTTGAGATTGCAACTTTAATTTGGCCTATCTACAGATCATAAAATCACTCAATTTTTTCAGATTAGCTTTAAAATCATCATAACTTTCATCCCTGAAAATTTTGAAAAAAGTTGCGAGGACCGTGTGCACTCCGTTCGCCACGGTCCCGGACATTTTTTCCGAAATTTCGAGAGATTGTCCTGATTGCATTTAACAGCTTAAATCTAGGAGATTGGCTGATTTTATTGAAATTTTCTACCTCTAAAATTCAAAATCTTCTATCTCTCTTTAGTGCATGAGTTTTACAACAATAAGCCCTACTTACACTATTCCCATTAGACGAAGCCTTAGAATTAAGTCTTTCCAAGGTGTAATTACCGAGGAGATGGAACCTAATTTGAATGGCCTTTTTAACGAGGACATGGGTAATTCCTCTAATCCTCTTAATGATGAAGAAACTCTCCAGGAGGTTTCTGTAGAATAACTTTCGAAATTGGATAACCAATTTGATGATTTTCGACAATGGATGTCTCAAGAATACCCCGATAGTCAAGCTCTTTCTTTAATTGAGGGTCTAAAACGTATGCTTCAAAGTGATAAGAATGGAATTGATATTTTGCGTGGTATTGCACACATTGTGGATTTGAATGTGATGCCTATGAAGAGTTGTGCTGAAACTTTGGGTTATACACAACCTCCTACTCAAGACAATCATTCTATCCCTTTGACAACTCCTATTGCTAGTATACATACTTTTACATCAAACATAATGACTACTTCAATACAAGACATTCCTCCTATGATCACTAGTCATGGGGGCAATCCTTCTTCTTCAATCAACCCGCTTCCTTCATTCAATCCAACTTCTTCATTCATTCCTTCAATGAGTGTCCCTATTACATCTCCACAAATAAACACGACACAAGGGGGCAATTCATTTAACCCTTCCATTCCTCCTTGTAGTGTTCCTCCTTTCCAATCATCTCCTATGACTAACTATCATAGTATCCCACCACCTTACTCTCTACCTTCTTTCAATAACATAACACCTCCATCACAATCTAACACGTCTAATATGAACTCTTCGACTAAAGCGACCATTAACAATCTTGCACAAACTGTCTCTTCTTTACAGCAACAAATTGCCTCTATGAATCAATCTAAGTTTAGTGTGCCCACATTTGATGTTGCGAGCCCACTTTCTCTTGACATTGTTCGAGCTATCCCCCCTAAACATGTTGAAATTCCGCATTTGGAGCTTTATAATGGTAAGGGTGATCCTTTAACACATGTTAAGACCTTTCAAACAATATGTACTAATTTTGCTTATGACCAAAGGTTGCTTGCAAAACTGTTTACTAGAACATTAAGAGATAAAGCCCTACAATGGTATTGCTCGTTACCTTCCTATTCTATTACTTCTTTCGAACAACTTGCAAATGCTTTTATTCAACAATTTCAAAACAATATAAGTCCTAAAGTTACTTTGATTGATTTAATGCATTGTAAACAAGGTGTTAAAGAGAAAGTGACTGATTTCATTGGTAGATATAAGCATTTGTATGCTCAAATTTCTTTTCCAGTGCCTGACAATGATATTCAAAGAATCTTTATTTCTAATTTACAAAAAGATATTAAAGAAAAACTCCTATTTTCTGAGTTTACTTCTTTCCAACAGTTGTGTGCAACTCTTCACAATTATCAACTGACTGTGAGTCAAATGGAACAAGCAAATCCTATGGCTCCGAGTGATAAGGGTGATAGTAGTCAACAACCATTTGGGAAGTTTAAACCGAACAGAGAGTCCATTAAATTCAATGAAAACATCATCAACAACAATGTGAATGCGGCATCAGGTGTGCCTCCTATTTCTAAGTTTATCAGGAAAGAAAGAAAGTTAACTCCTTTGAATGAATCATTGCATAGTATTATGAATAAGTTATTGGAACAAAATGTGCTTACTCTTCCTCCTATAAGGCAAATAGATCCTGCAAAGATTAACTCACCCTATTTTGATAACAAATCTTTTTGTCAATTTCATCGTCATCCTGGGCATGATACTGAAAAATGTTTTGCTTTAAAGGGTAAAATTCAAGATTTGATTGATAATAATACTATCTTTGTTTCTGGTGTGAATGATAAAGGCAACACATCTGTAGCTCCTCCTAACCAAAATGTTCAGATTTTTACTGATCCATTGCCTTCTCATACCTCTAATGCGATTAATACTACTGATTCCTCTGTCTCACCTGATGATCTTGTGTCTATGCCTCTAAATGTGATTAACCTTGTAGAGCAGCAGAAAATCCCTAAAGAACCTTCCATCACCTTTGATTCTAGTGAAACTATCAGGGCACCTGATGGTCCTTTATATATAGTTGCAAAAGTCAAGAATACACCTTGCCGTGGAGTGCTTATTGATCCTTCTTGTATGGTTAATATCATTACTGAAGAATTTCTTTTTACTTTGCAATTGAATCAAGTGATCTATGATGAAACAAATGTGGTTGTGAAATTATTTGATGCATTTTCTTCTCCCGCAATTGGTTCTATTACATTACCTATTGAGGTCCATTACAAACCCCTTGATGTGGACTTTGCTATTATTCCATCATCCGAACAATTTCGTGTGAAGCTAGGCTATCCTTGGCTATCTTCCATGAAAGCTATTGCTTCTCCTATTCATAAGTGTTTGAAATTTCCCCATAATGGTGAAGTTGTTACTGTCAATCATAGTCTCTTTAAACCAGCTGAAAGAACTTCTAGCATTCCTATTGATTACTTTTGGCCTAAACAATTCCAATCTCTTCCTCCCCAAAGTGATCATCTTTTTAAATCTTATCAAAAGTGGAAAAAAGATATGATCCTATCTCTAAGTGAACCTAGAACACCCAAACTTGACATTCCTATCATTCTTGAGAAGGAAGTTCTTCCTTTGAAAGATAAAACTAATGTCTTTCCTCAAGAAGATTCCCAACCCATCCCTATGGATGTGACTATGACTATGATTAATAAACTTCCTAAAAGTAGACCTATCCCTCCTCGTCATGATGGACTTGGTCTCCTTCCTAAACCAAATATTCCTCCCTTATATGGAGCAGTTCCTCCTCCTTCCTCTTATGGAGAGAAGAGACCTTCCTCTTCTCCTATTATTCAACCTAAGAGACCACAACCTAAACACCCAAGTGATAAGGATGAGAACATTCCTCCTCCTCAATCTTCTCAACTTCCTACTAAGACTAGACGAAATCATTCTGCACGTGAACACCGACGAAAGCATCGTCTTAGAGCTCAGGCAGCTGCTTCTCAAACTTTGCAATCCCCAAAAACACCTTCAACTAATATTATTCCATTTTCTCCTCAGCCGATGATTGAGCCGAAATCTCCTAAACATAAGATGCATGATGGCCTTGATCCTGTGCGAGTTAAAGATCCTATTTTTATAAATCTTGATGATGATATAGATGAAAATGTTATTCATGATGAAAATGTTACTCCTGTTCATTCTGATAGTGAATATGAATATGTTGATGTTGATAACCATTTATCCATTGAATTTTCTAAAGCACTTATCCTAGCTCCTAGACAAAAACAACGTGGCTCAGAAAATGAACATAGCCCTTGTTTGGATCTTGTGATAGCTCCATCTGCTATGTTGGATGTTCCTCCTCTAGCGTGTTTCCTGCCTTCCCAAAATATTGATCAGGAAGATCGGGGGGTAGATGACGTGCTAGACTAGTTCATTAGCATAGAAAACTCTCTCCTCCTCTCTTTTGTTACTTCTTCTATGTGTTATTCTCATTCTTCTATTTGTTGTCCTTGGTGTTGTCTACTTGAGGACGATGCAAAACATTGAGATCTCTTTTGGTCTCTCTCATGTTGACTCAAAAGACACATGTGTTCCCTTCTTCTAGGTGACCTTCCTTGATTGGGGAATGAAGAACAATTATGCATACATACATATGATATACATACAGCATACTGACCTCGAGGAAAGCGAAGTCACCTTGTGCTTTGTGTTTTGTGTCTATTATCCTTGGGCTTATCTCACACTTGGGGGCTAAATCCTTGTCATAACGTGCTCCTTTCTCATTTCTTATATGTATCACTACCTTAAAGCAATCACCCCCGGTGAGGCATGTGTGATCGCTTTAATGTAGGGGGCATACATCTCGTCCATATCTTTTCAAGATACTTGAAAATTTCTTGACAAATTTAGCCTTGCCTTGAAAATTTTTGATATCTTTCATGCATGACTCATAGTGAGGGAACCTTACTACTGACAGTCATGTTTCTCCCTCGTGATCTTCCCTTTTACTTTGTCAATCGAAGTCGTAAGATCCTTAGTCCACTGGGGGCTTGGTGTATCTTGCCTCCTTGATGTGGTGAAAGTTTTTCAATGTTGTTTCCTTGTACTTTACCGGAAGTATGTGCGTACGCTTATACTCCTGCTAAAGTGGGGGCTAAATGTAGCGTCCTAAAATTGTGACACTTGCAATTTTGACTGCATTTGGGTCTTCACGATGGTGGCGCAACACTGAACCTGAATGGAGACCCCGAAACTTGTTCATGACACCAAAAACTGCATTTTTCAGCACCCTGGCCTGATCCTCCTTGCACCCCGTTGTCCCTGGAGGTGGGACCATGGCGCCCAATACCCTGGTCCTTCAGGACTAGGGCGCCCAGTGCCCTGGTCCCCCAGGACCATGGCGCCCAGCGCCCTGGTCCCTGGCCTTATTTTGGACCTGGTCTCTTTTGGGGCTTCGGGTCTTTAAGTTTGCAAATTGGAAAATAACCTTTCCTGGTCGGCCTAAGGTCGAAAAAATCAGTCTTTCAACCCTAATTGACAAGTATAAAAACTGCATTTCCTCTCTCATTTTAGGGGAAGATGAAAAAAAAGGCAGAAACGATATTCAAGCATTTAAGCATTCAAGCATTCCTTCAAGCAATTGAGCATTCTAAGTCTCCATTCAAGGCTAAGTGTTGCATTCAAGACAAGGATTCAACCATCGAAGAGGAGATCACTTACAACATACAACATACAACAACATTTACACCTTCGCATGTAAGAATACAAACATTCTTACAACAAGGTATCAGTACTTGTTTACATTACAAACATTTACATTTACAGCATTCTCATTTCTTGGTTAATTCCAAAACCGGGGTTTGACCTAAAGGCAAACCCCTCATCCCTAACCCCCCAATCATCCTCTCTTTTCTGTGTGTAGGTTGCAAGTACGCGGCTGTAATTGAAGATCTGGAATCCTTGTGCAGAGACGAACAAATCCACCTTCGTTTCGCGGATTTTTCGGAGGACCGTGTGCACGTCGGGCGCCATCGTCCTGTCAACTTTCACTCAAATTTGCAGAACAGCACCGTCTCGACATTTTACTGCTAATTCCGGGTCCGCAGCTTCATCCCATATCCCTATCTCTGTTTATAAGTGAATCTTTCTTGCTTCTACATGCATTCCTAGTTCAATCATTCTTTCCACATTTCTTTACAAAAGAGGGTATCCTTGCTATCACAACCCTTGAAACTCATTTAGAATCCAATCTTGCATTGTGTGGGATTGGATCTTGTGGGTTTCAACCCCTCTTTTGAATGTAAAGTCTCCCCTAAGTGAAAACCATCAACCCTAGTGACTCCCCCTTCTCTCTCCTTGGAGTTGGGTAGGGGAGAACAACTAGGGTTCGATTTTTCCGCTTTACAGTAGTTTTGAATGGAATTACTTAATAAACAATAATGGACTAGTGTGGGATATAAGCAATCCCTAATAATGGGAAGCGTAGAGAGAGAAGAGGCCACTACACTTCAAGCTAGGGATTGTTACACTTCATGAGATCCAAAATTACAAGAAAAAATATATCTTAAAAAACACTTTTTCTTATAGCATTAATTAGTGGTATAGATGAATACTGAGAGGGGGGGGTGAATTAGTATACCAAATATTACTGTAATCAATTTTTAAATAGTTTAGCAGATAACCGGTGCAACAGATTCACTAATAAACTGATTAAGATAAATGCAAACCAAATAACAAACAAAGAATTCACCCACAAAAGTACAATCACCATAACACAAGGTATTTGACGTGAAAACTCAAATGGGAAAAACCACGGTGAGCAGAAACTCACAAGTAACTATCTGCAGAATAGTAACTAGACCGGTTAAGGTTATACAATGTTCTTCACCAGAACAGATCCTGTTAGGAATCTAGATCTCTGTTAGGAGATAAGTCTTGTTAAAGACTACCTTGTTAAAGGATTTTAGATCCACAGTTGTGAACCACCTTATTAGAGGATTTACAAAGGCTTTGTTGGGCCTACCCGATTAAGGGTTTTAGACTTGTCAAAGATATTAGTAATCAACAAGTAAATGATCTAGATAATAGCACAGTATGCTTAATTAGATCCTTGACAACTCATTGATAATGCATTTCAGCATTACTTCAGTCTTCAATATCTCCACACTCTATCTCTTCACACAAACTTAATCTTCTCTTTGATGATCACACATAACCTTTTATATTCTATATCTCACACACACAAACCCTATACATGATGTCCTTATAAAGGAATCTGATTTCATGTCGGTCCAATAGAGTTAGACTACAAGTTCCTAGGTACAATGCATCTAGACACATTTCGTAACGCGGCACAAACACACCACCAAAGTGTCGGTGGATGATAACTCATCAAACATTATAGTAATACCAGTTGGTAACTCATCACAGATATATACCGGTTAATACAATATACCGATTACTAGTTGTCAAAAATGAAGACTGGAAGATCGTAGTGTTCTGATCAAAAGTTAACTACCGCTTGGGTCCTTCGTACCGCTTGAGATCCTTGAATCGCTTGTGGTCTTCATACCACTTGGGATCTTCACTCAATCTATGACTAGTAAACCATCTTCTGCAAAATATTGATAGTCTAAAGACTATTCATTCAATAATACACAATACCGGTTGGAACAATTACTAGTTAAGCATAACTCATACATCAAGAAAGTGTGTGTCCATCAATGACAATAAAAACATCATCAAAATGCCAATAATCTCTCCCTTTGGCATTAATGGCAACACTTAGGAAAATTTTGACATCTAAGTGTTTTTACAGCAATAACACAAAAGATGCTACAATCAAAATTACTCCCCCTAGGCATATACACTACCCCCTTTGCAAAAATTACAAGTAAGTGCATAAACATTCACCAAAATTTTAATGTATGTACACTACTGCCCCTTTGACAACAATGAGAAAGTAATGCAAACTATCCTTTTTATAAAACAACACAGAGTAGATGTTCATGACAATAAGGAATGAAATTTCTCAAAAACAGATTTAAAGTTCTGCACAAAACTCTTCATGTCCAATGTCCATGACTCAAGTAATGAGGTAGCAACCTCACTTTTAGTCTTCATCTGAAATGCCAATTCTTCCATTGAATCGATGGTACTCATCTCTTGAGTTACTGTGATGGCTTCCAAGTTGACAAAACATCTCTGAAGAACCTGCAGTTTAGGTAATAGGAGCAGTTGAAGCTCCTACAAATCTTGAGTCTGGTTGTTGATATATTTCAGTAACTTCGATTGGAGTTTAGCTTTCTGTTTGAGCACATCTTCACAAAATAGATGGGATTGGCAGATTTTACTTAAAAGTATTTTACCCTCACCCATAGCAACACTGATATCATTCTACTGCTTCAGTAGTTGTGTCCTGAGTTCATTCATGTGCTTGACTAAGGAAATATTGAGTGCCTTTTCATGGTTATTTCTTGTAGTTACTTGAGAAACATCTTCCAAGCATTGTACCTAGTCCTCTACTATGGTACAAAGAAGTTTGAGCTTGGATAGAGAGGATTCAGTACTAGGGAGGTTAGTACCAGGAATTAGACTGGTAAAGGTGTCAACTACAATTTTTATGACATCCTGTTCTTTCTTTCCGTAATTATTCTAGTCTCTCCTGTGCAAGTTTGATGCCTTGAAGTAGCTCAGACTCATCTACTGATTGAGTCAGACATGCAAGAGTTAGATCAATAGGACTGGTGGAGTCAACTTGCTTGGTTTGATCACCGATTGCCTTAGGAGTCTTCCCTCCTTCTTTGGTCTTGATCTCCACTTGTTTTCTCTTCTTTGCTTCCTTCTCCTCTTCCACTCTTTTCTTTTCTTCTTATTTCTTCTTCTCTAACTCTTTCTTTTTCTCCTCTTCTTGTTTCTTCTCCATTTCTTCCTTCTTCTTATCCTCTTCCTTCTTTTTCTTCTCTTCCTCCTTCTTCCTTTCTTCTTCCTTCCTCTTGTCTTCTTCTTTCTTCTTCTCTTTTTCTTTTATTTTATCTTCTTCTCTCTTCTTCTCTTCTTCTTTTCTCTTGTCTTCTTCTCTCTTCTTCTCTTCTTCTTTTCTCTTATCTTCTTCTTGCTTTTTCTTTTCCCATTTTCTCTTGTTTTCTTCTTACCTTGCTTTTCCTCTTGTTCTTTCTCTGCTTTCTCTTTGTCCTGTTTCTCTTTCTCATCTTTTTATTTGTCAAGAGTGACATCCTCATTATCTAATTCATCAATATCAATAGGGTCAATTTGTTCTGTCACTCTTTCATCTTGATTGTCAAATACCTCATCCGGTTTTCCTGAGGATAGGTCAGGTTCTTGATCAGCCTTCCTAATGGCTTCAAATACTTGGTGTATTTCAACAACATCTTTAACATGTATGTGTGTTTCCTTTTCTACTTCAGAAGTTTTGCCTTCTAGTAACTTGAGTCGCCTCCTTCTCATAAAGAAGATGCCTTTGTTCTTATCCATAATTTCAAATAACTTAGAATTTGAAGCATCAGGAAAGTACTGTGCAAAAAATCTCTCCCTGATCTCTTGTTCTCTCTCAATGGCAATGCACCATTTATTATCCAAAGAATTATACAAAGAATTTGGAGTAACAGATTTAATCTCAGAAGGTGATCGATCATTAACACATAAATATTTAATGACCTCCTATTCTACCTCCTCTTTCTCACTATCACTAAAGTCATCAAAATATTCCTTTAAATCATCAAGCACTTTCCTCCTAATATTCTTTATTGTCCTCTGACAATGTGTCATTGGTTTATAAGAGGAAATATCTATATTTACTGGTGCAGAAGTTGCTGGAGCATTACCGGTAGACTTCAACTTTTTGCTTGACTGCCTTGACTTCTTTGTTTCAACCTTTGGTTCAATGTCCTCTAACTCTAGTGAGTGATTCCTAGTTTTCTGCTTCCTCTCAAATAATTTTGCTAGAATAATCTCAGGTTTCTTTTTTTCTGGTGACCACTTGGTCACTTTCAGACTGGTAGATGTAATCGGTGTAGATACCGATGGCACTGCTTTGCCCTTTTTCTACTTCGGTTCCTCAATCGGTGTGACCCTCTCCAAGTAGGTGTTGTTTCTTTTCTTCTTTGCATCCAATGGTGAGGAAAGTAGGGTAGAGGCATACCCGATCAATGTCATTCACCACTTCATACCCCATAGGGACAACTACTTCCTTTCTCGGTTCCACAGCTTCCATTATGCAGTTGTATGTCCTTATTGTGAAGAGATGTCATCTTCATACATCTTCACAATATCACTAGATATCCTTATTCTCTGGTTCATATTTTGTTTGAATTCATCAAAATACTTATTTAGAACCTCAGGATATGTAGTTCCTACTGCTTGTAGACTCTCCTTAATTTGTTTGGAAATCGATAGGTCAGTAGACCATTGAACATCACCTACTCTAGGGAAATAACCTTGAAAATAGAAGAATAGACTGACCAGAAGTTGGCCAAACTTGAACCTCGGTGCTTTATCCTATTTGATGGATTTCAGATTCACCAAAAATTGCTTTTGTAAACAGGTACATAGGTCAAATTTAGTATCTTCCTTGATCATCCTATAAGCAGCATTCACCACAGCAACAGGGACAAAATTCATTCTGCTGGCATACAATGTTAGGTCCTAGAGACAACTGAGAGGGAGGGGGGGGGGGCTGAATCAGTTGTCCAATAAATTCAACCAAAATTAACTTAACCAAAACTCAATGCTTAATACCGGTAAACCAAACTTTATGTATGTAGACAGTCTTAATAGTTAATTGCAATACTGGTAAAGATTAATGCATGAAATAGAAAGGCAATAACATCCACAACACATAACACAATTATTTGTACGTGGAAACCCTGTAAGGGGAAAAACCATGGTGGGAAGCCTTACCCACAATCAAATGATACTACTGTAGATAGTATGTGTTTCTATTATGTGTTTAGAGCTCACTGCTCAATCACAAAATGAGAGTCACACTGACTACAATTGGATGGTTAAATCCAATGATAATGTACTACATAAAATAGCATCTTCATATGATGGATTCAGTATTGGTTTAGTTATGATTGCCTCCACAAGATCCTTCCTCCAACCTTCAAATGATGTCTACGTGTATAGCTCTGCTTATTTTCACATATACCTTATATTGCAATCCTTTTCATATTCACATATTAATCTCACAAATGAGATATTACATTTATACCATAACCTAAGACCAATTGAATAGGTCAGCTCACTAAAAGATATTACAATAAAATTAATTACAAGTAAATCATTATCTGATGCATGATGTCGGCTCAATGCATTTACAATAATAATAAATCATCTCAATAACATGTCGTGCTAATCTGGAATAGATATGTTTGCCAATGCTTATCCTGGACCTATTTGTCGGTAACAACAAATATGCAAACCTGAATAAACAATTAACCAAATCGCCAAAACCAAGTGATTGAATAATGTCTTCGACATAACCATGTAGTCTCCAAGTCATTCCAAGTGCCGGTGAACAATATAATTTGTCGATGAACTAAATATTGGTGACTTTGCATAAGTCTCTGACTTGTCGGTGAACATAACCAAAATATCCAAGTGTTAATAAGTGTTGACAAGTGATGATAGGTGTTGACATCAATGACAAAACCATATCAACATATCCAAAATGCCAACATAAAAATCCTGTAACCAATCACCATGCAAGCATATTTTACTAGATCAACTTTATTGGTGTTGACGGTCATTGCTCGTTGGTCACTCACAAAACCAGTGAGCTCTGTCATTTTAGTTTTGGTGACCTTCCATAGAGCTGGTACTTCTCCAACATTGCAGAATCCAGTGACAGCATGAACCGCTTCCAGTGTGGTGTCATGGGTCCACTCAAGAAACATTTTGTCACCATGCACTCTGTTGAGGATAATGTGAATATGTTCTTTTGTAAATTCTTCCAGAAAGTATACTTAATTGTGTAGTTTCATCTTCTTGAGGATGCTATACTTTGGTTTGATCTTCTTGTCATCTCCACAAAATAGACTTAGCTGGGAGTGAATTACTAGGGATCCTAGGCCTTCCAACTTACAATCTATATACCTTGAAATGTCTTCCTCGATAGTAACTCCGACAGGAATTTGAGATAGGGCATTGTATCTCATTTTCTTTTGAAGAAACTCAAGTGTATCTTCAGGTGCACTAGAACTAGAATGCGATGCAGAAGCCATAACCAAATCATAAGAAATAATTTTGGAAAATACCTTCACAATCTAAAATTTAGGTTTTCCAATATCGCGCACAGTTCACCACTTCGGTTGCTAGTTCACTGCTTAGTTTTCTTCACTGATTGCTTGAAGATGATTGCAAGATTTTGCACATGATTTCTCTAAATGCCAAACAAATTACTTTGGTTGCTCTGCTCTTGAAGACTCTTCTTTGAAAAATAGATAAGTGAAAATGACAATGAAAATCCTTTTAAACAAACTCTCACCTACCATAATAAATGCATCATCGCTAGGGCACAAACCCTAATTTTGCCTTTTACCACTTCAAATCTTCTGTTGGTTGACAGATAACATATACCAGTAAAGGTCTTTACTGATATAAACCGGGGGTTTGAAATATTTCACCGATATGTTCCCCCTAAGCTTTTTTAAAGCTCAGTTTGTCGGTTCAGAGACTTCCACACTAGGTGCAGAAGTAGGTTCATCCTGTGACTCTTCATCTGATTTCTTTTTCCAAGTTTTATTCATTTCCACCTGAACAGTTTCAACATCAATCTTCCCTTCTGGAGTGATTGGTATATCACCTGATATGTTCTTTCTCAGTCTGCAAGTTCTGGCAGTGTGTCCCGGTTTGTTGCAATGATAGCATACCATTCCAAGTGTTCTCCATGGTCCATTATTCATACTTCCATTATTCCTTTCGCATGTTGCAACAGTGTGACCGCTACCACAATAGATCAAACAAGTTTCTCTCCAACTAGTTGCCACTTGATAACTGACTGACCGATGGTCATAGGTATTGTACCGATTTGGATTTTGGTTCACAAGATGTTCTAGAATAACTCCTTGAGTCCTTGGAGGATATCTCTCAGTGTTGTGCAAAACTAACCTGCATTCAAATGCTCTATGCCCAAACTTGTTGCATGCATAACAGTTTCCATTGAATCTAGTGGATCTAGGCATATTGTTTTGAAAATAAGGAAAATTGTTGTAGGCCTTGCTTCTACACACATTGGCAGTATGTCCTTCTTTGAGACAATGAAAGCAAACAGGTTTAAATTTTTGCTTACCTTTATCCTTGGATGTTGGTTTCTTCTTTGATGCTTCAAATTTTGTTCCAGAGGTCTCACCTTCCTCATATCTAGAGAAACCAAGTTTAGTGGTATTATTTACTGGCTTTGTCGATTCTAGCTTTTTCTCTAGCTTAGCAGTACTCTGATTGAATTTGGCAAGTATTTCCTTTGACTCAGTAAGTTCCTTGGAAATAGCAGCATTGGATTCCATCAAGGTTGCATTCTCAGAAATAGCCATGTTTAGTTCACCTTGCATTTCTTCTTTTTCCACTTTACTCTCTTGGAGATGAGTGGTAATGGTACTGATTTCTTGCTTCAGCTTGGAGATTTCATGATCTTTGTCTTTTACTAGATCTTCAACTTTCCTTTTGTTCTCAAGCTCTTGACACATTCTGATAGTCAGTCTTTCCAACTCTCTTCTCAAGTTGGCTTTAGATTCATTCAGTTTTTCAACTTCTTCAACTAGGGCATCCATGTCTGCTTCATCAAAAGAGCTATTTTCAGTTAGTTCCATCAATTTCTCAGTATGCTCTCTTCTCT